>NW_026932035.1:0-297500 GCF_032062105.1 Saccostrea cuccullata | reverse complement strand
TAAATAAACTAAATTAGTGTATAAATATGATGAGCAAGAGTGCCTCTACCAAAATTGTGAATTTTATGGCCCCAGGGTCAGGGATTCTGGTGTTAGGGCAGGGCTCTATTGATTATATAGTGAAAATACATGAATTATTTGAAAATCTTTTTCTCTGCTCCTCAGTATTAAATAAACTAAATTAGTGCATAAATATGATGAGCAAGAATGCCTCTACCAAAATTGTGAATTTTATGGCCCCAGGGTCAGGGGTTCTAGTGTTAGGGCGGGGCTCTATAGATTATATAGTGAAAAAACAGGAATTCTCTCAAAATCATCTTCTCTGCTCCTGGGTAAATAAACTAAATTAGTGCATAAATATGATGAAAGAATGCCTCTACCAAAAATGTGAATTTTATTTAGGGCTCTATTGATTATATAGTGAAAATACATGAATTATTTGAAAATCTTTTTTCTCTGCTCCTGGGTATTAAATAAACTAACTAAGTACATAGTTATGATAAGCAAGAATGCCTCTACCAAAATTGTGAATTTTATGGCAACCAGGGGTTCTGGTCTTAGGGCGGGGCTCTATAATGAAAAATTACATTAAATCTTTGAAAAAATTTTTCTCTGGGTACGAAGCAGTAATTACCTTAATAAGTTATGATGAAACAATCAAACTGTGAATTTCAAGGCTTTATACCATAGAGGGGGGGGCTGTATTTAAAAAAATGAATGAATTGTTTGAAATCTGCAAAATTTGTCCAGTGTGTGGAAAATGTGGTAAGGGCACTAATTGCTGAATATTTTTGATAAGTTTGCATTTTTTGTTCCCCTACTGCTTATGGGTATTAAGTAACCGAGCTAAGCAACTGCTAAGTTTATTGTTATGATTATCAATGGTGCGTCTTTCAAAATTGTGAATGCCATAGCATCTGGCTTATAAATTCAATAACTGGAAAGTTGTTGCATAATGCTCAGGTGACCTATAAGGCCCATGGGCCTCTTGTTTAAGTCACTCAGGTGACATACATGTATTGCTATTTGTTTTTCGTCGTCAATCGCTCGTAAACTTTTAAAAATTATTAGCATCTTCTCTGGATCTATTGCACCAATTTCAAATAATTTTGGTACATAGCGTATGCATCTATGGATGAAGGGAGTAAAATTGTGAAATTCATAGCCCCTGCCCCTCTAGGGTCTGATGGGTGGGGTGATCAAAATTAAAACATTGCTGTGACGTCAAGCCTTTGTTCTTGCAGTCTAAAAATTTACCTGTAGCCGTCCGATAATAATAATTACCAGTCTGATAATATATTATCGGACGGCAATGATAACAAAATCGGACGGTATTTAAAAAGCAAAAAGAAGAGTGAAATTAAGATTAAATATGTCCAGAAACCCCCAATAAAAATGTTTGGAAAAAAAGTTAGGGAAACCAAAAGCAAGGAAATTAAGTTGATCACAGTACAAAATAGCAAATCCATGAGAAAAATTCCAAGTTTAAACCTTCCACGACATTAATTTTCACTCTTTAAAAGAGTTTTTGAATAAGCGAATTTAAATCCATTTCTGAAAAAAAAATTCTGCAATCTCCTTTTATGTTTGTTCCCCGATGGCCACACTTTCAAAACCTGAGAATTTCCATTATCTTAGCTAAAAATTCAGCTAGGGTAAAAATCCGCATTTTACTTGCCATGGTGATGGTTAAAATATTACCCAAAATTATGTTAGTATCAATTTCATTTTATGCACATCATAAATAAAAATGTTCCCCCAAAAAATCTTTCACCACCGTACCCCTGTCCTGCTAAACGAAACGACTGCCATTGAATGAATGAAATTAATGAAACAAGAGTTCACTCACTTTTTTTACCGTTCACTCATTTCTTTTATCTACTTATCAGACGGGTAGAAAACAATGGATGCTTGAACTCCCATTGTGTTATTATCGGACTCCTCCAGGTAACTTTTGGACATTTAAATGGCAATGTTTTAAGTAAGATATATGCCTCATACTATTCTATATGTAAAATTATCAGACAGTTTTCGGCCCTAACGGGCCTCAAACAGTCTGATAATTTTACATATAGAACAGTATTCGGCATATATCCATCACTTACTTGGCTATCTTTAAAAATCTTTTCTCTTGGACATCAAGCAGTCAATCTGTTTGCATGATTGTATTTTAAGCACATTACTATCAACCGAATGCGTGGAATTCATGGCCCCTGTGGTTCTGTCGCTTTTGCGGGGCTCATGATGAAATGAAAATATTTTGAAAATGCAATTATACAGGGTGTCCTATAATAAATGATACCATTTCATGGTTATATAAATTATAATGTAATGAATATTGAATAACAACAAATGCACTATAAACATGGCAGATATTGTCCAATTTTATTCACACAATTTGATGGTCATTGAAAGGAACACGGCAAAATGAGTTCACTTTGAAAAAAGCTATCTTTTTGAATTATGTCCCCTACATGACGTCAAATCTGGGTTCATGCAATTCTTTAAAAATCCTTTCCTATGTTCCTAGGCAAGAAGCCGACGAACTGAGTATATATATAGTAATGATGAGGAAAAGTTCCTCTTCCAGAACTGTGAATTTGATGGCCCTTGGGTCAGGGGTACTGTGTTGGGGGGGGGGGGGGGTCTAATGATTATATACCACAATTGAATTTATGCTTTGAAATCTGCTCTTTGGTATCTTTGGTATTAAGTTAAGATTTATGATGAGCATGGGAGGGTATCTTTTCTAAAATTGTTAAATTTGAGAGAGACCCTTGGGTCAAGGTTCTTGTGGGTGCGACACTGATATATGATGGAAATGTACTTTTTCTTTGTTCCTCAGCTTTGCCTGTGTGTATTAAACAATCAAATTTACGTGCTAAGTATAAAGCTATGAGGAGCAATGGTGCCTCTTTCAACATTGTGAATATCATGGCTTCTGGCACTGGCAGTGACGTAGTGCTTATCGTTTTTGAAAAAAAGAGGGGGGGGGGGGGCGAAAAAAAAAAAATTAACCTGCATGAAAAAAAGAATAAAAAAAGGAAAATGTCCAAACTCGAAAATCTCATTTCGTTGGGGGGGGGGGGGGGGGGGGGTTCCAACTCTTAAAACCTTTCTTTTAAAAACTCAAACTCTGTATATTAATTACCGTCATTACCCTTATTTGACAATACTGCAACCAAGAAAAGGGAGACAACTGGACTTTCAATGAACATTTCCTAAGACATATCTCGAAAAAAGTGATGGATCAGCACCCCCCCCCCCCCATGCAACGAGCTTCTCTGGTCTAAAAACCAAATTTTGGAAAATTGTTGCAAGATACCCAGGTGACCTATAAGGCCCGTGGACCTCCTCTTCTGGTGGACTTTTTTTTTGGGGGGGGGTTAGAAATGCAGAATGCTGATGCTAAATATATTTTTGCGACCTATTTGATGGTTTGTATCATTTTTTTTTTAAATGTGTTCATTTTTAGTTATTTATTTCCGACTACTTTTCGGTATTTTGATACATCTTTCCTTTCGGAATACATCGGGCAACAACAGTTCCGAATGCTCCTGTGGTCGCCATATTCCTCACCTTGAAGCAAAACCATGGTGCACCCACAGAGATATTTGTTTCAGCAGAACATTTCTGCCAGAATTGGCAGACTTTTCAGTCTAAACAATTATCCATATATTGTGTCACTCATTCGAGCAGTAAGAAATTTTTTATCCCTTTAGTTTCTGTAATGCTAGGCAAAGTGAAATGGATTGGAGGCCTATGTCAGATCCTTTTTTTGTTTAGGAAAAATTTACAGTCGTGACAGATTTATAGTGTGTAATTGGGTTAAAACGTTAATTCATCATTTGAGCTTGCCTAGAATATATATGCTCAGAGCCTTGCACTTGTCTTACCATATCTTCTCTCAACACCAAATAAAAGAGGCAATTCGAACTGCATTGATGGTTTGGATAAATTAAAAGCAAAAGGATTAGAAAGTTCTACTAAAACTCCGAAATTAGATATATTGTTTTGTTTTTTAAAGGATCTTTTCTTAATTACATGGCGGAGTTGCAAATCTCTGTTATTAGACGAATCTTCTTTGTGGGGAGAAACCTAAGAATTTTCATTCTGCAGTGGCGGATCCAGAAGTTCATTGGGGGGGGGGGGGGGTTTGAGGCCCAAAGGGCCGAAGAGGGAGGGCATGGGAGGGGGTTGTCCCCCGAGAAAATTTTGTTTTAAATGGTTCTAAATGGTGCATTTTCCAGCATTTTTGGGGTTCTTTTTGTAGCTTTTTTAAAGACCGATCATCACAATTTTTTTAATAAAATGTTTTCAATTTAATTTAACTTTAACACAAGACTTTAGACTTTGCTTAAAAAAAATGTTAAATCTTACAATTTTAGGAATGCAAGCAGTTGACTTCAAGTTGTCTTAGTTTACTTTAAATGCACCTACAATTAATTTAGTCCTATGTCAAGCTGACTTCTGTGCAAACTAATGTGCAAAATTTTTAAACACTAAAAAAAATTAAAAATTGAATTATTTTCAGAATCCCTGACTAGTGCTTTTCAACTTACTTGAGTATATACTGTCAATATGATTTGGAATATAAACACACGTGTACAATTAATGAAATTTCAAACTGTCTTAACTGAAGAAAAAAATTTACATAAACTGGAAATCTGAAAACTGGAGGGGTTTGCTAAGCCAACCTGGTTTTGTAAAAAAATTATATTAATTTAATTTTAAAACGTGTGAATAATAGTTTATTCATAGTTTAAAAATCATGCATTTTATCAGCAAAAGAATATTACTGAGCAGCACCGTAACTATGCAGTTTTCTGTTGTTGGTACCTAACTACATTGTACTGTGATCTTGTGAGTTCACTAGATGCACGGACTACCCGATCTCTGAGACACTCTCTCTGTTGATTACCTGTGTATCGTGTGTGTTCAAGCGGAAAGTGATTTTCTGTTATGTAGTGGATGTATATTTCACAGTTGTACAAACAAAGGGTTTATGTTTATTAGAGTCTTATCAATGCAACAAAATGATAAAATGACACTTGTAAAAAAAAAAAAAAATCAATTGTGCGGGGAAACCCCCCTAGAATTTTCCCTTGTTCTGGTCTTTGTAATTTTTCAGCCTTGTAACTTTGTCATTGCATCTAAACATCCGCAAAATTATAAAACTTTCACAGATATAATGGAGAGTTACCATGAGTGCCAAAGTATGGCATTCCAATCCAAAGTCAATTAAATTTTAAACTGTCACTTTCTGTTGTTAAAACATTGCTAACAGGATTACTGACATAAAAGTTCTTATGGGTATGAAATAATAAAATGTGATATTGCAATATCAAGGGCCAGCTTTTACCTAGATAGTGAGATACTCATGCATAAAAAGAATATTGAGTGCTGTTTAAATTAACAAAAGAAATACAAAAAAAATGTTTTTAAAGGTACATGCATTAGGTATTTTGTTTCATTAAACTTTTATTATTTTCTTTTACGTAGCCTCCACCCCCACCAAAGAGGTATGATTTTCTCCCTAAAGACTACAAAGAGGACCAATTTCTGGGTAAGTGACGTGTATTCCTAATAAAAGATGTCTTTGCTATGGCTGGTAGCTTTCAGTTAAGAAGCATTCATTTTAACTTTTATGAATTGATAGAACAGATAACAATATCAACAGACATAACATGCACATAAACAAAAACACAAAAAACACCAAATGATGGGATATATTAAAAAGAATTTGTTTCTCCAAGGAATATTTCTACATTGTATTTGTCAAAGGTAAATACACATGTAATAAGATGCTGTTCTTTAAGTAGATTAATTATAAAATAGAAAAACAAGCTCAAGGTGATCATACTTTTAGTAGTATTTCATTTAATGATGGAATACAAATACTTCTAGTACATGTTTTAGAGATTTGTTACATGCCCACTCTAATGAGAACTTTTTATTGACAGACAAAGGCCTTCCTATGCAGCGGGTGTCTGAGGAAGTAGTAGATGGTATCATGCCTGATCAAGCCTTTTCTAAATATGGCAGATTTCACTACCATTTTAATCAGTACTCAATGAGGGGACTATTTCATGTGAGTATTCAAAGGTTCTTCAACAGTTTTTCTTAGTTTATAACTGGGATAGGCCTAAATAGCTGATTTCATGTGCTTTGTAAAAGAGACATTTTTGACTTATCGAAATGTCAATTACTTTTCTTGGATTAGCATCTACTGTTTATACTCGCATACAAGTTCGTTCCTTTGTCATGCTTATACATTCAATTGTGCATGCATTTTAACAGTTTTTTTGGAAAGAATTTGCCATTCAGCTGCTTTATGGACTGTATGGTTTTAGCCAGAATCTGTTGCCAATTCAAGATTAATATTCTCTTGAAATCTGTAAGCACTAGATTTGATACTAAATATCAAATTTACAAGGACTTGGTTGTGGGGCAGGTGTAGAGTTCTTGACCGAAATTTCACTCGCAAATATCCAACTTATAATAAGCAACTAGAGCAAGTATATGTGGTTATCCTTGCTATGCTGTTTAATAACATGTGTTTGAAATAAACAGTGTTTGCATTCAATGAGTTTACAGCAAAGTCCAGTGAGTTTCAATATATATAGCTACAGTTCTGCAGCTTGAAGTTTATAAACTCCTATTGACTCGATCCTTGGATGAAAGGCGGAAAGGTCAAGTATATAAAGTATATTATTTACCTGAACAAAATTTGTTCAGAGACTGAATTGTGATTTTTTTTTCTTTTACAGGTTGGTTTATTCTTCTTATTGGGATGGGGAAGCATTTTGTATTTCGCCAAAAACAGATTTGGAAAAGTTGTCGATCGAGCAAATGAAAGAGCGAAAAAGGTTAATGATGCTCTATTAAAACAGAAAGCTCGGGATTTCACAGCAGATCAGGAGAGGATCAAAAAGATTCTGGCTGAGAGAGCACTAACCCAATAGACATTTAATTAATCTTACAACATCCTTGTTTATTTTGTGATTAAATATTACAACACATTGGCTATGTCATTCTTCAAGATGGAAAAAAAATCATAGGAAAGTAAATGTGATACAAAATGGAAATGGTTGAAGGTGCTTCGGTAGGGCTTGCATTTGTACTGATTTTTCTTGCTTTGTTTCAATAAAAAATAAAGATATTTTTTTCTTCTCAAAAGAATTTTATAATAAAAATGCAGCTAAAGCAGAAAATGATTTAAAAAGGATGACTGAGTCATTAATTATGACTGTTCACAAGGATTTCAGCCATGACGCATGCGAAGGCACATTGTTTGTGTTAGATGCATTGATTTTCTCATATTTGAATGTACTTTGTATAGAATGCAATCTAATTAAAATTAGATGTTAGATCCGCTCGCACACTTGCTACAATATTAGTGGAGTGATGTGCCAGCAGTTTTTAACATCTAATTTTAATTAGATTGTATAGAATGCTTCCCAATTTCTTTTTAATAGATTTTTTTATAAACCATGCAAAGTTATAGAGTGTATAATATGTCCTGCCTTTCAGTCCTATTCTTAATACCAAAACTTCTCTGAAACTGCTGAACAGAATATTAACATGATTAAGGGAACACTCTATTAAGTGCACCTCTGGATACTATGATAGATAGAAATGATCGTGATGTGACAAACAACTGTCAAATTTTGACAATTCTAAGCCACGTAGTAGCTGAAAGATATATATATATATATATATATATTCTAGGCCAGTCAATACTAGTACATGTAAATGTTTAAATACAGTAAAATATGTCTTATCCGACACCTGTGCAATCAATTATCAATTCTGACGTAAAATTTCTTTCCCATTCTACTAATTTTCATTTTATTGTACACCATGCAATCTGACACCCTGTGTATTCTGACACAAAAATGTTTCCCAGAGCATTTCAGATAAGACAGGTTTTAACCATGAGATACAAAAAGGTTGCAGTGACCAACATTTTGCTTAAACATGTAATACTCCAAGATATAAGCATGAACTAAACAGGTTGGATGATCCTATAGCCTTCACTGCATCCAAAATGTGCATTTAAAGAAACAGACAATGGAAACCTGCAAAATTAAATGAGGCCCATGGGCCTTATAGGTCACCTGAGCTTCATGCTATGGCATTCACAATTTTGAAAGAGGTACCATTGCTCATCATAACTATACATTTAGCAATTGCTTAATTTGGTTACAAAGATTTAATGTATTTTCACTATATAATAAATCAATATAGCCCCGCTCTAACACCAGAACTCCTAACTCGTGGGGCAATAAAATTCACAATTTTGGCAGAGGCACTCTTGCTCGTCATAACTATGTACTTAGTTAATTTCATACCCAGAAGCAGAGAAGAAGATTTTCAAAGAATTAATGCATTTTCACTATATAATCAATAGAGCCCCGCCCTAACACCAGAACCCCTGACCCTGGGGCCATGAATTTCACAATTTTGGTAGAGGCACTCTTGCTCATTATAACTATGTACTTAGTTAGTTTGTTTAATACCCAGAAGCATAGAAGAAGATTTTCAAAGAATTAATGCATTTTCACCATATAATCAATAGAGCCCCCCCCTAACACCAGAATCCCTGACCCTGGGGCCATAAAATTCACAATTTTGGAAGAGGCACTCTTGCTCATCATAACTATGTACTTAGTAAGTTTATTTGATACCCAGAAGCAGAGAAAAAGATTTTCAAAGAATTAATGCATTTTCACCATATAATCAATAGAGCCCCGCCCTAACACCAGAACCCCTGACCCTGGGGCCATGAAATTCACAATTTTGGTAGAGACACTCTTGCTCATCATAACTATGTACTTACTTAGTTTATTTAATACCCAGAAGCAGAGAAGAAAATTTTCAAAGAATTAATGCATTTTCACCATATAATCAATAAAGCCCCGCCCTAACACCAGAACCCCTGACCCTGGGGCCCTAAAATTCACAATTTTGAAAGAAGTGCTCTTGTACATCATAACTATGTACTTAGTTCATTTAATACCCAGGAGCAGAGAAGAAGATTTTCAAAGAATTAATGCATTTTCACTATATAAACTATATAGCCCCTCCCTAGCACTAGAACCCCTGACCCTGGGGCCATGAATTTCACAATTTTGGTAGAGGACTCAATGCTCATTACAATTATGCCAACAGTTTGACTGCTTGGTATCCAGGAGTAAAGAAGAAGATTTTTAAAGATGGCACTAATTTTAGTGGTTTTGGCCCCACCCCTCAGGCCCCAGGGGGGCAGGGACCATGAATTTAACAATTTATGTTCCCCTTCACCCAGAGATGCTTTATGCCAAAATTGCTTGAAATTGGTTGAGCGGTTGCAGAGAAGAAGCTAAAAATGTTCAAATGTTAACACACGACGCACACCGCACGACAACAGACGAAGACGGATAGCAATAGGTCACCTGAGTATACTCAGGTTACCTAGAAAAGGGGAATCACTTAGGCTTTCTGAGTCAAATATACAGTAAAATGAAACAGATGGAGATAACGAACAGTATTCAAGATCAAAAGTCTATATTAAAACAATACAAAATAGGAGCAGAGCAAACATGGGACCTCCAAAACATTGGCAGCGAGATCAGGTGCCATGAAGGAGTCATGAAGGAGTGAGCATCCCCTGCCAACCGGTCACACCTGTGCTCCTTGTCATGATCGTGAAAAAACAGAAAAATCCATCGTCAATTTAGTGTATAAATAATGGACTAACAATTAGTATGAAAAAGATCAGTCAGCATTTGATTCAATGATAAATTGTATTTCCTGACAAGGTCTTTGTATTGACATGCTATTATCAAACTGCCAATTTTGCTTCATTAGAAGCATATTAATTATATCCCTCAAGCTATAATAACACTATTTTATCCAAGGTAATGAAAATTACTTTGCTGTAAGCATTAATTTGTTGTGTGTTCACTATAATTATGTTTCACTGTAACTTGTTCTAAGATGCATCAACTGACAAGGTTTGATGAAACCTCTGATGATTCAGAAAGCTGGTCACTGTGGCCTATTTTATGATTGCCACACTTTATAGGTACAATGATGCCTAAACTGAAAAAGAAATTAAGAGGGCATACAAGGCTAGGGCAACTCCATGCTCTGAGACAATATATTTCTCAATTTTTAAAGTTCACAGAAAAGATGCATGATTACCTAGCTGGTACTAAAATTATGTTTAAAGTACATATTGTTATCTTCATCACATTAATAACATTGTTTATTTTACTGAACAACATATTAATTCAATTGATAATCTGTTTTTAAAGTTAATGGTTATTGATAAGAATATTTAGTGGAAAATAGGTATATAAGAGCCATGAAAAATGAATTTTGAACATGAATGGGTCAAGTCTCCATTCTTCATTTCTTAAATGATGGAAAAGTTAAGTCTTTTTTCAAGTTTTGAAAAAGTATTCCTCAGCAAATTTGTATATTTAAATCACACTGCTACACTTCTGGAGCATGAAGACTTCATGACGGTGTGGTGAACACATTCAGTAGTCTTTGGAGAGAGTTTGAATCGTGTTAACCCTTATTTAAAATTATTTTTTTCACAATATCTTGAATATGAGTGACAATAAATTATCCATCAATAATTCATTCAAAAAAGGAATCAAATGTGTAAAAGATGATGTTGACAATTTTTTGAAAAGTGCAACTGTTTATGAACTTTTAGAATTGAGAAATGACTTTTTTCAAAGTGGGGTATTGGACTGGTCTTGTACACCTCCATTCTTTAAATGATCAAATGCATGAAGGTTTCAAAATGTCGTACATCAATATCAACTTGAAAAAAAAAGCTTGCAAAATTCAACAAGAGGCCCAAGGACCTTGAATCACTCTTCTACCTCTCACTTCTATTGAAAGCCATTCCCAAAAAAGGTAATACAGTTTGGGTAAAACACTCTGAGAACCCAAGATGCAACTAACAACTAGCAAAGTATGATTCTAAGCCCCTTACTATCTTAAATAGGCAGGTATAGCCTTGAGATTCCAAAAGTAGGTGACAGTGACCTACTTTAAGGAAAAGACACTCAAGACCCCAAATGGCATCAAATGACAAAAGTTTGATGATTTCAAATTTCTTATATCTCAAAATATTAAGATATGGTCTTGACATTCTAAAAGTAGATCACTATGACCTACTTTCTGGTTGACTTATTCTGAGGATTCATAATAAATCAACTGACAAAGTTTGATGATTCAAAGCCAATTACTACTTCAGATATTTTTAAAATTCAAAACAAGGTCATAGTGACCTATTTTTCAGTTAAGACACAAGATAACATCAACTGACAGTTTGATGATTCTTTGCCAATGAGTATCTAAAAAGTTAAAAACATTAAAACATTGTTGCAAAATTCCAAAAGTAGGTCACAGTAACCATTAAGGAAAAACATCTTTCAATACCAGTTTTTTTCTCATACCCTACCACTTACCCTTCTTTGACTAAACTGAAACCTCTGCCTGTTGAAAGTGTATGTGTGTATGGGGGGGGGAGAGGGGCTAAATCTTTGCCCCCCTGTTCAATGCCTATAATGTGTCTATCTGCAAAAAGGGGGGCTAAGCCCTTAATTAAGCCATTAGACTGACTTATGGCAAAACAAAATTTAACAAATATCATTGAAATGTGAAATCATTTATTCTATTGAAAAAGGAATGCCATTTATTCATGATTATGATGATAACATATTCTCAAAATTTTTGAGAAGTCAATTAAACATCTGCAAACAATCCAGTGAACCAATTCAATTAGCTCTCAAACTGCAACAAATACATTGTATGGTAGGAATTAAAAAATAACATATTTAAGGTAAATTTTTTGAATGAAATGTTATCATCTCAACAAATTTCTTTTTCATCTTAGAATTTCACTTCCTTTCATTACATTTTAAATATCTGTACAATAAAAACAATGCCTTATTAAAAAAAAAACAAAAAAAAAATCTGAATTTATCACAGCTTGAAAATAACCTTGAATCTCCACTAACAAATCTTTTCTCATCAAAATCTAAGCACTTACAACCTGCAGAATGGTCAAAAAGAAAAAAAAAACAATACCGGTATCGACTTTTCAAGGTGAAAATGTATGTTCTTTACATTATGCATGTAAATCGGTATGAAAAGGGTGGAAACTATGAAAGTCAGTAACACAGTTTAAAGTGGAAGAGTACATATCACAGCTCAATTACCCTTCCTGGTTTAGGCCATGCAAAGTTAATTCCTTGGTTCTCAGGCCTTTTTTTTTTTTTTTTTTTAAAATATGACGAGGGAGGGAGGCATTTTTTAAAAACTTTTTTTATTGCCCCAAAAACATGATGAGGCAGCTTTTTACATTGTACAAAACCTCAAAAAATGATGAGGGAGGTGATTTTTTTGTTGTTGTATTTTATTGATTTAGCAATAAAAAGGGTCAATGAGGCACCCTTGGAAGAGATGAGGGAAGGCCTGAGAACCAAGAAATTAATTTTTTATGGCCTTAGAAGAGTTCAGTGAAAACTCACATACAAATTAGCTATTGGTGAACAAAGAATTAAAGCAAATCATTTGTGTTCTCAAATTACAATTATCTGGAATAAATTTTACATAAAACATTCGCTACAAACCAATAAGAAACTAAAATTTCTATAACTTTAAATCAATTAATAAGCATCTGATTTAACAACCACAAGAAATTCAGTTTCACTGACATTTCAAAGACTCACAGTTATGAACTTGGAAATTAACCTTTTTTATTACAAATAATAACTGTAAACAGCAAGTTTTTATAAACAAGAGATGTTTGTAAAACACTTATGCCCCCCTGGGCCCCTCCCCCCAAATTGAAATTTTTCCAAGTCCAAAAGGGAATAGCTCTGTCAAAAATGGTGTGATTGTACATGTACCCAAAACAGAACTTGACGAAGATAGTCATCTGATAAATCTGTATACCAAATTTCATTTTAGTATGTGCAACCTCTGCAAAGAAAATGAAAGGAAACTGCAAATAATTGGAATTTTTTTCCTAAGTCCAAGGGGCATAACTCAGTCAAAAATGGTACAATGGTACCCAAAACAGAAAATAATGTAGATATTCATCTGATAAATCTGTATTCTAAATTTCATCTCAGTATTTTCAACAGTTGTGAAAAAAAATGAACCGAAACTTCAAATAATTGGAATTTTTCCAAGTCCAAAGGGCATAACTCTGTCAAAAATGGTGCGATGATACCCAAAATATAACTTGACCTAGATATTCCTCTGGTAAATCTGTATGCTAAATTTCATTTCAGTATGTACAACTATTGCAAAGGAAATGAATGGAAACTGCAAATAATTGAAATTTTTCTAAGTTCAAGGGGCATAACTCTGTCAAAAATGGTGCAATTGTACCCAAAACATAACTTTACCTAGATATTCATGTGATATATATCTGTATACCAAATTTCATTTCAGTATCTACAACGGTTGCAAAGAAAATCAACGGAAACTGCAAATAATTGGAATTTGTCTAAGTCCAAGGGGCATAACTCTGTCAAAAATGGTGCTATCGTACCCTTTACAGAACTTGACCTAGATATTCATGTGATATATCTGTATACCAAATTTCATTTCAGTATCTACAACGGTTGCAAAGAAAATGAACAGAAACTGCAAATAATTGGAATTTTTCTAAGTCCAAGGGGCATAACTCTGTCAAAAATGGTGCGATCGTACCCATAACAGAACTTGACCTAGATATTCATGTGATATATCTGTATACCAAATTTCATTTCAGTATCTGCAACGGTTGCAAAGAAAATGAACGGAAACTAAGTGGACCGACAGACCGACAGACGGACCAACAGACAGCAGCAAAGCAATATGCCCTCCCTTCTTCGAAGGGGGGCATAAAAATTCTCAAGATAACTGCACATGCATGAATCATTCTTAATATGAAAGATGATTCAATGACAACCTTATTTATTCCTTGTCATACTAGCATGCAAGTTTTCCTTACAAATATATCTTGTGTAATCCATATGTACAAATTTTAAAGATCTAGAAAACAGATCAGAAAACTAAGTAAAAAACTTAAAATTCCTTTAAACGAGAAGCCCATGGGCCTCATTGCTCACCTGAGCACATTGGCTAGGAAAAAGCAGATATGTTTTATATTGAAAGGTTGAACACTCATCCATCTTCAGTTCAGGTGAGCAAAAAAAGGGAGACACTCTACCTATGCAAAGAGATTCATCTTCTGAAAATGGCACACATTCTCTAGGATTACTACTTACTTTTAAAATGATGCTAAGATAAAAACTAAGTGCAAAAACACAAACATGTACAGGTGTATGAAAGAATGATGTTAATTCTGTAGTTCAGATATTAATCTATAAAATTCTTTTTTAAAAACATTTAACAAATGAAGCACTTGAATAATTGTTTAAAAAGAAATAAAATACATTTGAGAATCTCCAACAACTTTCAGCCTGAATCTGTAAGCAACTACACAAATTCTACATAAACACAGCAAAAAATATTCAAAATAGTTGGACATGAAACTTACATGTTTTTCTCTCATGCGAATAAAGTTTGGTTTATAGTGTTTAGCTACTCCGATTTATACAGATAAAGCATACATCAAACTATACAAAGAGTGACATATTATACATAACAATCTAGCAGATGTTGTAAAACTGAATTCATTAGGCCTATATAGATAAAGTCCACTCCAGGATCTATAAACATACATTTACACCATAAATTTATTTTTGTTTATATACAGACATTGATTCTCTATTTCTCTATATAAAGCAAACAATTTTATATTTTAGAAGGTAGGATACAAGATACTAAATAATATACATGTATAAAACATACATATTAAACATGTACATGTGTAAATAACAAATCAACAGAGGTAAAATAGCTCTGTATACAGTATGTTTTACATATTTGTAAGGAATTCCATTCAATGGACAAGATGGCTACATAGAATTTATCTTTTGTGTCTCTTTTTGCTGCATACTATTTAAAAATCACTATAACAGAACATCACCGGGCATTCTTGTTAGTTTCACAATTAAGTGATAAGTGTAGATAATCTTATCTACAGGAGCACCGAGTCTCTTTCTAACATACAGAGATCATATATCTACTTATGTCACACAGTTATAAACCTTATTCTTGAAAAAACAATATATCTAGGCACTTTTATTTCCTTCTCAACAATTTACAACTATTCCAGGTGATTTTGCTCTGAACAATACCAGGGTATTTTATGGGATGTATCTGTATATCAAAAATATCTATGGCACATTTCAACCCTAAACACATTTTTAAAACATAAGTGAACGCTGCTTAAAAACAAATGGCAAGGAAGTTATGCATAGTATAATATTAAACAGCTTTATAATGTATACATCTTTGGTGACTAGAGTCTGTATTATTTTTACGGTTATTTATCTCCCAGTACCCATACATGAGTTGTACTAGTTTTCTAACTTTGGTATGTAAAACACCACAGGCAGCAGTAAGTAATACACATTAAAGTATTTAAACTCATGATTATCCAGTCTCCAGACATGAAGGACCTATCTGATTAAGCTGTACTTCTTTCTGCATCTTTCAGCATCCAGTGATGATAATACATGTATTAGTAGATCAGGAACAATACCCAGACTCTGCACGCCGTCCACCCTACAAGGGAAACTGTCTCTATGAAAATTTTTTATAAATTTAACATGGTTCCATGAGTCAAACTTTTATAATTTAACACATTTTCATTCATTATTTCAAACTACTAATGGCTAAACTAAAATGACTTTCTGAAAGCCAAACCAATGTGTGTCAATCATTCACTTCTAAGGTAACAACAGGGGGTTCTTACTTGAGCAACAAAAGCCTGGTTAAGTAACTGCTGTCTGGAACTAGCTATCTCCCCCTCTAGTGACCCTCCTGCAACTCCTGGTTCCCTTTTAATGAGCACTGGCACAGGTATCACTTCTGTTAATGTTAAAACATAACTTGTGTGAGAAAAGTGTAAAATAGGTTTATTTTTTGTTTGTTTTCTATTAAAAAACAACAAATTGTTTTCTATTAGAAAACAACAAATCATTCTTTGAGAAATAGGGAAACAATTTGTCTTGGAGTATTAAAATCCAATACTGTAAATCACTTTTTATTCGCGAGAACTTTATTATCGCGTAATTATGCGGGGCGGTATGCTCGCGAAAATTTCATTCTCGCGTATAATAGAATTCCTTAAGATTATATAAAGCAATGACCACAATTCGTGAAAATTTTGTCTCGCTGATAAAGAGTCAATGACTGTCTCGCGAAAATAAGGTGTCGCGAAAATTAAGTATCTACAGTAATTAATGTTCCGGAATTTTAAAATGGTTAAAAATGTGTATCTTATCAAAATAAAAGTGACACTTAAAGGTCAAGCTGAAAGTCCATTTCAATATAACTGATATAAAATACAAGATGGTTACATCTCTTACCCATCGGTTTGATCTGATCACTGGATTCAGTATTCATAGAGGGAGCATTATTAAGTCCTCTCTCACCCAGAGAATCATTGGATTTGTTTTTATCTTCCTCAAGAGGATCACCTGCTGCAATAAATTATAAACATGAAGTAAACTCACACCTCAACCAATGCACAAAATAGTGTCACAAACTTGTCTCATTTAATAATAAGCTTACCATTACGGGAATCTGATCGCAGTACAGAGTTGACTACCAGTGGTTCAGATGATGTATTATCTACAGACCTTTCATGTCCACTGTTGTTTGCTGTCTCTGAGTAAGTTCCGATCTCTATTTTTTTAAAGTAAGTTTAATATTAATTATAGCTTGCAATTGAATAGAACGGGATCCTGTCTATGAGAATTATTATCACAATAGCATATTGGATACTTTTACAAAGACTCTATTTAAATATACTTAGACTTGTTTGAAAATTTATTGATGGTACTCTATGTCACCTGTATGGTGTGACACAATGAATATTCTTTCTACAAATGTGAGTTGAAACAGTATCAATGATCATCTTACTTGCAGTGCCATAACCGGAAGTGGCAGCAGAGTTCTGGACTGACATCTGGACGTACGAGGCACCGGAAGTCTGCCGTGATGTTCCACTGGGAATGGGTACTGAGGAAGACTCAGATTTCACTCCTACACCATTATTTATCTCATTCAGTCCTATAAAGATAATATCTTTCATTGCTCAGTATATCGGTATGCATGTGTTAAAAGTGAGTTTGTGTGTGTATATGTGAGATGAAATCAGACACTCTTGAAATCAAAATACAAGTACCTTCCAAAAAATATAAAGTACATGTACATATATTATACTTTAAAATTAGCTCAGGTCTACAGATTCCACCTTTAGTTAAATTTTTTTTCTCAAACAGCATTAAACTAATTTGGAAATGGACTGCTCCAAATTTCAATCAACCAGAAACTGCAGGTCAGATGCAGAAACTGAATAAGGCCTGGTAGTTGGTCAATATAGATCTTGTAACTACTCACTACATCCTTAAAACTGGACTTTCCCCAAATATTTAAATCTGGTTACTCATCTAGAAAATGTAGATAGGATCCAGCATCCTAAGCATATCTGGTAACAGGCATATTTGGTCATGATAGGGTATACAATTACCTAGGAATAGTCTTACCCCTAAAACTTGAACCTCTTAAGTCATTTGGAAAGTGTAGGTCAAATCCATTTTCTGAAGTTTGATGCATAATCTATGCAAGTGAAGGTCAGGAATATAGTGTCATCAGCAATTACTTGAGACTTAATCCTTTTATATGAACTTGGTCACCCATCCAAGAAATATAAGTCAGATCTAGCAGTGTGTGATTTCCAAATAGATATGTCACTATGATACTCACTTGACTGAACTCCTTGTTCATGGCTAGGTTGATCTGGTTGAGGTTGGCTGGGTTGATACAGCTGGTGTTGGCTAGATTGATCTGGTTGAGGCCCATTAGATTGCACATGTTGATTCAGATTGGATTGATGGGACTGGTGTGGGACATATTGATTCAGAGGGTGAACACCTGATTGACCACTACTTGACATAACCTTGGGTTGATGGTTTGAGGAGATTTCGTTGATTTCTGACGATGCTAGCTCCACACTCTCTCCTTCATCATAATCAGCACTGCCTAAACATTCCTCCGATACTGATCCTCCTGAGGCAGTTTTTGTATGGGAATGCCCTTCACTTTTCTCTGTATGCAAGTCAGAATCGGCAACAGTATTACTTTCTTCACTTCTTGCCTGGGAGGATTGCTTTTCAAGAGAGGAACTTTTTTCTTGATTTATCTCCTCTGCCTGTTGACGGCGGTGAGATAAAGTATCATTGTTTGTGGTGTTTTTGTGATCATTCTTTCCAGAAGCAATGCCAGACATTGTATCTGTGCTCTCTGGGTGATCTGTAAACTTGCACACTGTTGGCTGAACAGAATTGCTTTGGTTTGATAAAACAGTTGCTTGCTGTCTTTGATTTGCTTTTGAGAACTGTGTCACATTCACTTCATTATGGACACTTCCATCTCTGCTTTGAAAATGTTTTGGAGAGAAAACTGAACTTACAGGCTGAACATATCTCACTGGTGCTACAGGAATCTTTACGGGTGTTTCATTTTCCTTCAAACTAGTTGCCTCTGGAGACACACCTGTTTCATCATCAGAGCCATTCTTGTTCGTGGTTCTACTAAAGTGATCTCTTCCAATTTCCTTCAGTGGAGTTTCCTCTGATGACACCAATGGTTTGATTCCAGTAGAATCATTATCTATCATTCTTCTAGAATGACCAATAGCAATTTGCTTCATAGGAGTTTCATCTGACGAAACAGATTGTTTGACATTTGTGATATCACTATCCTGTCTTCTTGCAGGACTGATTCCGATTTGTTTTACTTCAGTTTCCTCTGAATACACTGTTTTAACATTAGTTCTATGCAAATTCTCACCATTTGAACCAATCTGAACAGGTACCTTTAAATCAGTCTCATCATGTGAATGCACAGCCTTCACCTCTGTTGCGTTATATCCAAGACTGTCCAATCCAGTCTCTGGCCTTGTATTTCTGTCCCTTTCAGCACTATCAACGTTCTCATCATTTGTCGCATTAACAAATCCTCCTACATTCAGACTATAATCGAATTCCTCCTCCTCATCTGTCTTTGTTTCATCTACACTTATCATTGGTTTCACTGCAATCATGGGTTTTACAGGATATCCATTGGTTTCTTCGTGTTTTATGTTTTTATCTTTCTTCAGGAGCAAGACTACCTCACTGCTTGCAGTTGATTCTTCAGAAGTGGAATCCCTGGGGTTCTCCAAGGGACAACAATTTTCACCATCTAGCTTTTCCTTATCATTCTTTCTCCGTTTTATGCAGAAATAAACAATCAAAATGACAATAAGGCCCAAGAACACAAACACTACCCCTACTGTCACCCCAATCACAGTTGCATCACTGATTGATGTAGGCAGTGTTCTGTGTGGTATTGTGCTTGAAGTGTACGAAGAGTTTGTCTGTATATTGGCTGTAGTGTGTTTAGATAAAATTTCAGTCCCTTGCTTTGTCGTAGCTATTTCCCTTGTTTCTATTTGAGTACAAAGGCTTGAATCGTCTCTGTTCTTTTCCGTTCCAGGAGGACAGGGCTCACATTCTCCTGTGAATATCAAGATTAGAATACTGTATTGAAAATGTATATTGAAAGAATACTTTTAAAAATACCTTTCAAGAGTATATACTGTTAGCAAGCTTTATTATTTGTATCATCTTTTACTGTTGATTCGTTAGTTTGTAATCAATCAGCAACAATTAATTTTCATGACTGAAAAAGGTCTCCACAAAATATAAAGCACAAAAAATGGTTCACGGTAGTTAATAGCCATTCTCTGTAACCACTTAAACTTCGTTGCCACGCATGGTCACCGATTTTGATGAAACTTCACCCATGCTTAGTACTTGACACCAGAAACAAATATCAAACAACATTTCGTTGCTAAGTGTCTCGGTTGCTATGGCAACAGCCGGAAAAGTTTGAAAAATCGAGATTTACAGCCACTTTAAATCTTGACTGTGGCTTAATAAAAACTAGAAAAAGCAAACAAACCATTCTCACAAAAACATGACACCTTGATGTCACTTATCATGCTTATACTGTAAAGAATCTGTTTAGAATATATAAGTAAGTGGTAACCAAGGGTACATTTAGAATAGAATTTAAAATGCTGAAATATGCTGAAAAACACTCCGTATTCACAAATGGTAGGTGTTACATGCTCAAACTCAATCAACGACTTAAGAAAAACAATGAAAATGTTTGACCTTAAGTATATAAGTATAAGCAATATTATTCTATAAATAACTTTTATGGTTGCCATGGTAACACAGTGTAACCATGCAAAACCAGTAACTAAGATTGGGTTAATGCTACTGTCTTGAGGAAAAACATGAAAATTCAAGACTGGCAAATATGCATCCTTAGGACCTTGCAACACCAAAACCATAAGAAAAATTGGGTATAATTGCTACTTTGCAGTGTTACCATGGAAACATAGTAGCAGTGCTTAAAAGTGAATTATTTTTTGCAGCATTAAGAATTAAACTGCCATATAATCAAGAAACAAATTAAAGGACTCAGATTGAATAGTACTTATCTGTTAGAACTGAAGTTGAATATCATATATTGATAAAATTTGATGAAGAATACAACACTGTTGCTATGGTTACCAAGAAGGGAAAATGTTCGATTTTGTGAACTTTATATCAATATTAAACCCTGTGTGCCAACTTCTTGCATCCACTTAGAGATTGGATGATAATCAAAATTAAAAGTCAGGTTAGCTGTTAATAAATATCAATCATAAAAGTTTTGGGAATCTACATTTAAGGGTACGTATCCAAGGAAAGAAAATATTTTTCAGGTTTTTAAGCATATATTTTCTGCTTATTTCCATAGCAACGCTCTATTTTAAGAATCTAATCTGAATTTTTTCAAATGGGAAAACTAGGAGCACACCAACATCTTTAAAAATTGATCATTAGTTATGAGGAAATGTGCTTTTCTTAAAGAAAGGATCAGATTTAAACATACAGAATGTTACTTTGAAGGCTCTCTATGGTTTAAAAACCTTGGCAACCATTGCCAACCAAAATGAAATATCATAATTTGTTCTTGGTATATGTTTCAAGGCTCTTTTTTCAATTATTTGGTCACATTTCATCCTATAATTGCTTTATATATACATTTGTGGTATCTCTCTATTATATAAACATACAGAGAACAAATATCTTCAATTCTGTATGAAGTTTGTCTGAGGTCAGAGGTCAATACGTGACCTAATCACACGGCGCAATAATATCTACCAGTGCATAAATATAAAATGACTTGCTCTACTTGCATTTCATCATCATGTATAAAAAAATGAACAAAATATGCAAGTAAAATAATAATTATTTCATTTACAACGTTAACAAGTATTTTAAACAGTTTATGGCTATCGATTTAACCTGTATATACATGGAGAATATACCGATAGAAACTAGCTTTTGTTTACAAGTTTTATGTCACTTTTTTCAGCTGTACAGTCTCGAACGTTTATCCTTATTTTTTGGTAGACTTCTGGTTAAATCTTCATGATAAACTGTATTTTTGTCATCAAATTCTACCCACGATAAATGTGTAAATCTGTTGGAAAATATCAAAGCATTGCAATCACGCCACGAACAGCTGACAAACATCTCGGCGCTGTCGTAGTTCAATGTAAGTTTTCGCTAGTGTCCCCGTGTTTTGTTTACATCATGAATATGCCTTTAGTTATTGATATCGTTGGTTAAATGTTTTTGATCTTAAATAGCCTACTTGATTGCAAATTAACTGGCACTGTCAAGTGTTTCCATCCATCGGATCATGCATCCTTTTTCTGGCGACCGAAATTCCTCCAACTTTTTATCATCGGTCTTCGGACGTGTTTCTGGTGTCTTTTCAGCATCAATTATCAATTTTCACGAATAGAAATATTCCCAGACAACAGTTTGTTCACTATTACTGATCACAGGTAGCCCTTAACAAGATATTCCCTTAGAAATAAAATCCTTAGCCTGCTGAATTCGAAGCATAACCGCCATTCAAGCCGATTTACACCTTGCGTCATTTTTCAAAATCTATGACGGACGGTTAGTGCAATAATTTATATTCGAAAATATTCAAGCGTCTGTCTCAAATGTATATATAAGTAATAAATAACAAGTTTATAAACTTCAATGGGAATTGAAGTGGGTCGGTACGTGATCAAATCTTCTGAGAAGGCCTTCGGCCTTCACAGGATTTGATCACGTGACCGACCCACTTCAATTCCCATTGAAGTTTATAAACTTGTTATTTATTTCTTAATTATTTTTACGGTTGTGACTTTATAAAATTCAATGAATATTTTTTTTACTTTTGAATACTTTGTTACCATAGTAACATATGTAAAAGTTGATTTACCAAACATGTTTATCATGCATTTGAGACATCTGACCTTCAACTTTTGGAAACAGTCATTGCCAGTTGTTTGCTTTGCCGCAAATGTTAACTATGGGGCTCTAAACATGTTTAAAAAATGCCTTTTTTCGAACTTTAAGACATGTTGCCATGGTAACTATAAAACATAGCAACCAATTTTTGTCTGATTTCAGTTTAGGGTATCAATGACTTTTATCATAGAGAGTTTAGAGAAATTCTGAGACTATGTGTGCCACAGCTCCTATATAAAATTTCAAATCATTACAGAGAATGGCTCTTAATATTCTTGAGTTAGGTCATGAAACTTGTAGATATTTCTCACACAATTACAGTAATGATTCATTACTGTATTAAAATGAACTTTTTTTTCACTACTAATGAAAAAAAGTACTCTATCTAAACCAGAGGCCTATTCCACAAAGCGCAGGTTCGTGGGCGCTCACCAAAATTCCTTATTTTGTAAATCACTTAATTTACGCAACACCTTATTTTCGTGAGAAAGACATTTACTCTTCATTAGCAAGACAATATTTTCATTGTCTGCTCTTTACATTCTTTAAGAATACGAACAGAAGTGAGAATGATATTTTTGCGAGCACTCTACATGAAAATAAAGTTCTCGCGAATAAAAGTGATTTACAGTACCTCCAACAGAAATGTAGGTGAGCGCTCACTCTGTTGAACAGGCCTCTGGTAAACTGATTAAAACATTAGAATTTGGCTTCCATCATATTAATATGACACATTACACAATACACATTTTCAGTAAAGCTGATCTCTAAACAAGGGCATAAATTAAAAAAAAAAAACTGGATCAGGCCATGTTCACCATGCAAACAGTTTGCATGCCTCTGTGTTCTTTTCTGTCTGGATGAATATTTTATTAATATGTTACTTGTCTATATAATTAATCGTTTCACTAATTAGACTAAACAGGTAATCATTGCACTTCTTAGACAAACATCTATGAATGCATTTAATTTGAGAATGTACGTCAAGAAAATATACATGAGTAAATTATGTAATAAAAGAGGAACATTTGTACTTTATTTACCTTTTTGATTTAACTGTACCCCTTTCCTGTGACAGAGATCACCGATTTTCTTTGTGCATGATGTCACTGGTCCTGGGTCATTTTCACCATAGTAGTCTTTGGTTCTGTCACACACACAATGAGCCTTTTGTGTATTTCCACATTCTTTTGGGTTGTCCAGCACAGAATCTAGTTAACATAGTAAACAAAATTAACTGAATCTTAATGTGTCATATTGCATGCATTTAACTTATGCAACAAGAGATGTTTGTAAAACACTTATGCCCCCCTCTCCCCCCTCCCCCCTGAAAAAAAAATAAAATTTTTCGAAGTCCAAAGGCGCATAACTCTGTCAAAAATGGCACAATCATACCTAAAACAGAACTTGACCTAGATATTCATCTGATTAATCTGAGTGTTTACTAAATTTCATTTCAGTATGTGCAACCTCTGCAAAGAAAATGAACGGAAACTGCAAATAATTGAAATTTTTCTAAGTCCAAGGGGCATAACTCTGTCAAAAATGGTGCGATCATATACAAAACAGAACTCCACATAGATATTCATCTAGAAAATCTGTATACTAAATTTCATTTCAGTATGTGCAACCTCTCTGAAGAAAATGAACGGAAACTGCAAATAATTGGAATGTTTCTAAGTCCAAGGGGCATAACTCTATCAAAAATGGTGTGATCATATCCAAAACAGAACTTGATCTAGATATTCATCTGATATACCTGTATACCAAATTTCATTTCAGTACATGCAACAGTTGTGAAGAAAATGAACGTAAACTAAATGGACCGACAGACCGACATACTGACAGTCATACCGACAGGCAGCAGCAAAGCAATATGCCCTCCCTTCTTCGAAGGGGGTATAATAATTGCCTTTTTGGGGTTGAGGAGAGGGGTGAGCATTTCTTTAACTGAATATAATTTATTAATTCTCAAAAGATTTCTTCTTAAAAAATCTCATTTTTTCAAACAATATTTCAAAAAACTAGAGTTACTGTGAGCAATGAGCTCACTAAATGATAACCCCCGCCTCCCATATGTATAAAATGGCAGTGTCTATGTTTTGCTATGGGAAATTCAAAATATGTGTTGGATCACAAAGTAAAATAGGAGGTGCACAATGGCAATATGTAATAAAGATTCTGTGAAAGTTTTATTAAAGGATGACTGCACTTAAGGATCTGCTAAATTTGCGTGAAAATAAACTTTCCAAACTTATATTTTCCTTTTACTTACAGGAATGATCATCATCTTATCTACAACTTTACTTAATTACAATGAATAAAAGTATTTATTTACGATGTACGAATCTCTTTTCTAAGGCGGTGGTCATCACAAGTTCTTCAATCTCCATACTAGGGCTGTCACGGTTCCAAAATTTTTCGGGTCGGGTCGGTTCTGATTTTTTTAGGTTCGGTTTCGGGTTTCTCGGGTCGGGTAGATAATGGAAGAAAAGCTCATGATTTGTATCATTTCCACATTTAATCTTAGAAATTGCAACATTATAACTAGTTTAAAGTAGCCTCCTGACTAGACAACAATTGTACCAAATTATTTAAATCACCTTTCAGGGTCTCAGATTGAAATAATTTTTAAGTAACTATAGGACATCTGGCATATTTACCAGAAAAGTTATAGGCCATTCTGTCCTAAACTTCCTAAAATTATAGGCCAATAGAAAAGTTAAACAAGCTCAGATTTCTGTCCGACTTTTACAAAATAGTCATTTTATTACATAAAATATTCAAATATGAATAATTGAATATTAATTTTCCTTTTAATAAGGTGGAAATATTATTTTGCTTTCTTTTAAACAAAATTAATATATTGAAACAGAATGGGAATTGTTTTTTTTTTAATTCCATTCAATGGGTATTTAACTTATATTAGTCCCACCTTTTATTACTTGTACATATATTTATTTCTTGGGAATATAATTTTTAAAAATAGTAATCCAAAAATTAGACTTGTATCTCTAATGATATTCAATGTATAATCACGTTTAAAGATTACATAGAATAATTTTTTTCCCTTAGTAAAACTTTGCAACATTGTCCGTTTCCTGCTATTAGTCCGACCCCATATTCAATCATGGCGGTAAAAATAACATGGCATGGGTTTCTTCGATGTTTTAAACATTCATCACTACTCTTATGCTCCTTGCAGTTGGGTTTGGAAATAAAATTATAGAGTATTTTGTCAAGATCTATTTATACCAAAATGTCATTGGCTGATTGAATCGGCAGTTGCAGAAAGTAGAGAAAAACAATCGCATCTGAAGGGGGGAAAATTATACGACTGGCCCTTACATACAGAAGATAATCGGCCATTCTGTCCGTTCAATATCAAACTTATAGGCCAACATGGCAGGTAAATTTATTTTTTTCCTGCCATTTTGAAATTTTATTGGCAAATGGCCGACGCCAATCTGAAATCCTGCCTTTTCATGACAATGTACTAACAAATCTCTCGTTTTTGACGCCATTTTTATAGTAAAATCTTCTCTATTATACATCTCGGACCCGAACCGAATTCCGGAAAAACGGAACCGTACCCGTCCCGAAGTAATTGTTCCGCGGTTCCGGGTCATTTCGGGTACCCGTGACAGCCCTACTCCATACAATAATGAGGACGCCCACTTTTTTGCTGACTTTATACATAGTCAGCGCATGTTTGTCTATTGTTCTCTTTTTAACAGTAGTTGTATATTTGTATTAGTTATGTTGTGTTAAAAGGAGATTAATAGACAAACATGCGGGCAACGCTCATGGTTTAAAAGAGAAAAAAAAACTGCTTCTTCTTACACTCGCTCTCTCTGTTGTAACCAAGGACTGTGACATGTTGAATATTACAATTCACCACGTGATATCTTCCCTCAGGTAATTTTGTGAATACAAAATTCCGTCACGTGTCTTATAGGTAGCATGTTTTTAGCTAAATAAGACACTGTGCTTGAACACGTTAAATAGTCAGCCATCGATTTAAAATATTCTTTACTTACATGAATGGGCTCATACGTTTTAAACCTCTAGTAAATAATGTACTTGTGCCATACAGAAAAAATAAGAAGATGAAAAAAATAGAGATCTCATATTTTTAATACATGTCATTGTTATTCATCCAGTCTAATTTTAGATTCATTCTTACGATATGTTAGCTCTGCCTCTCATACATACATAATGTTCAATCAAGGGCAGATAGATGTAAAATTCTCTATATTTGGAAAACCATAATGACAAAAGCATGAAATTAGTTATTGCAATACAGTCTAAAATTATTTTTAACATTCAAATTGGGTGTCAAATTGATAGAACACTGTAGTAAATGCATGAAAGTGAACTTAGGTTAAGATTTAAAAGCAATAGAAGCGACCGAAAAAGACCCAAAACACAGTGTTAAGTGCAGTCATCCTTTCATTCAGTGGTATGTCAGAGAGGAATTGCGGATAAGAGATGGGTACCCCAAAGCATAACAGAGAGACGGACGGACGGACAGACAGCTAGACATACAGACGGACATACCGATTACAGTATACCCTCCCACTTTTCAAGCGGGGGTATAATTATCTGAATAATGACAGACATGACAGAAATTACTTGGAAGGGGGTAGGAGGGTTAGGGGTTGAAAGCATTCTCATCAAAAAAAGATCTTACCAGTTGGATCACACATGTCACAGTCATTTCTGTAACATTCGGGTGGTTCGGTCCATTTAGAAGTGTCAATTAAATCAGGCAGGAAGTAGCCTTCTGGGCAGTCTACACATGTATCCTTAGTGGAATCTTTAGTACAAGGACGAAAAACCTGATCTGTGTACAGAAAGAAATCTTCTTAATAGAAACATTCAACAATCAAAGGCATGTATGTATTAGCTTGTGATATTGGGAATTTTAGAGGGTTTTTCAAATTGAGAAGGTTCCCTTTATCGAACCAAAATCAAAGAGACTGACAGTCTAATTGCTATTTATTTACAGTTATTGTGTTTTATATTTAAAATCTTGATTTCTGTAGCAAAATTTTTTTGAATTTTGGTTTAAACAGTTACAAATTACAAGCACTTGCATCTATTTACAGAGAGAATTGCTTAATTTTTTACTTAACTTACCCTTTGCACACTTTTGTACGTAACATCTGATCTGGCCTCTGTTTATCCATCCCTGTGTTGATTCTTCCCCCTGTAAGTATTTAAACAACCACTATAAGTATTCTTAAAATAATTGCTAGTAAAACTTACCAATATGCCGAAAAAAAGCTACTTCAGAGAATCTGTGTCCCTCGAGTAAAAACAGACGGAATTCATAAATTTATGAACTTGATTTTTGACCTTTTGAACTAGTAAAAATCAAAAGTCTTCTTTACGCTATAGGAAGTTGTTAAATAAAATTTCATTGCAAAAGCTCAAAGGCTTTCCTAGATATCTAACGAAAATCAAAGTGTTACAGACAGACAGATACATGTAGAAATAAAGACAGATGGATGAACAGCTAAATGGACAGACAGACTGAACTTAATATCCCCTACTTGAAAAGAACCTTATCAAGATCCTTTGCAACATTGCAGAGTACTAAGTGTATAGACAGTGATTAATCTAGGTTTTTGGGGAAACTACCCTTTCTTGAGAAATTGGGAAAATTAGGCGGGGTCTGGGAACCACTCAAGTGAGTGCAGGGCAAGCCCTTCTTGGGGGCCAATTGAATTTCAGCATTTTTATATCCATTTTAAATGCATAAAGTAGCAAAGTAAAACCATATTTCTCATATACTAAAATGTTTTACTTTAAATTTTCAGTTTTTATGAAGGAAAAAATTATTTGAAGTTTTTATTATTGGAGGAATATTTTAATCATCAAAAAAGGAAAATTAGATCTTTAGGAGAAATTTTCTCTAGGGGGAAAACATCGAATATCGGTAGTAAATATGCCCTAGATTAATCCTTGATAGACCTTGTCAGAGTAAGTGGTTTTCCACTTAAACAAAAACCAAGTAAAAGTATGAGTAGGACTTGATAAATAATTACTGTACAACAACATACTGCTCTCAGATTCAACATCCCAACACAAATAATGAATGAAATATCACACTTACTGAAATGCAGTAGTCAGCCAAGAATCATAGGTACACTATTTTAATGAAATGCATTTAGTCGGAAAGAGTTTCACTTTGCAATGATTTTATAACATTTCTTGTTAATACTAGAGGTACTGTGAGCAATGAGCTCACTAAATGATACCCCCCGCCTCCCATATGAATATAATGGCAGTGTCCATGTTTTGCTATGGTAAACCCAAAATATGTGTCGGATCAAAAACTAACATAGGAGGTGCACAATGGCAATATGTAATAAAGATTCTGTGAAAGTTTCATCAAATTTCATTCGGTGGTATGAGAGGAGTTGCGGATAAGAGACTGGTACCCCAAAACATAACAGATGGACGGACAGCTAGACAGACGGATGTACAGCTAGATGGACGGACATACCGATTACTATATACCCTTCTGTTTTTCAAGCGTGGGGTATAAAAAATATCTGAATATGTTTGATGATCAAAGTGGTAGAATACTAATAACAGATGTCAACTGCCAATGTATATCAAGCATGTTGTCCAATATAAGAATGATAACCTAAATACTATATGCCTTCTCAAGCCTTTTCAGAAGAGAAAGAAAAGTTTGAATGTAAATTTTAGAGGGGGGTGGGGTTTGAATTTCTTCCCCAAACTACTGTACTTTTCACAACTGAAAATGTTATCTAAAAGCCTAATTGCCCCTCCCCTTTTACTTGAAAAGTTTTTTGTTTAGCCCAGCGGTTCTTGTGAAGAAGATTCTTAAAATATGCCAATTATTTCATGTATTTATTCTCTAATTCTTAATTTTCTAACCTTGAAGGAGGGTGTTGACTTTCAATAAAAAAAAACACACCTTAAATTCCCTTCGCCAAATGATACTTTGTAGTAATTAAGTTCGGTTGAAATTGGCCAAGTTGTGTTTGTGATGAAGTCAAACAAGTTAAAAGTTTACAGACAGACAGGCAGCTGGATGCACAACAGACAAAATGTGATCAGAATTTTAAGCCTACTTGAGCTTCCAGCTTGGATTAGCTAACAACAAATTAGGAAAAGATTCTTTTTTTTTTTTTTTTGCTTGTCTAAGTTTTTTTTCTTCAAGTAAGATCTGATTTTTCTCTAGCTTCCCCTTTCAATAAACACAATAAGTATATTATTTTAGCAGTGTGCTAATTTTTGTGTAATGTTCAGTATTCTTCTTTGTGAGTTTTTGCCATTATAAAACCATGTATCCATTAATTTAAATTCCTCCTAAATTATAAATAAACCCTTAAACCACGCTGATTAAGCAAAATGCCAAATTTTCCTCCTGCTAGAAAAAACAGCTATACATGTACAACATTTATAGCTTTTCTTGATAACTTCATTCATGTACAAGATCCATGTACATTATGCACTTTATTCTTTTAGGAATTTCTAGTTCTAATTCTTAAGTACTTACCAACCCCTGGCCATTGTACACCAAGATAAATGTCAATAAAATCCACTCTGCTCCCATTGTCCTTGGGAATACCTGTTAATAATAAATAATAATTGGTTTAATTAAACTGATAACAGTGTAAAATGCATCTCTTGAAAAAAAAATTATCTATGAAAGTAAGTTCATAACTTTTATAAAATAAATATAAAATGAAAGATAGCTGAACTAGTTCAAACAAAAAACCAGAAGTCTCTGACGAGACTTTAGCTCTACTGGTTTATAACAGAGGAAAAGTAGCATTTGAACTTGAAAATATGTAACAGTAATAATTAGATATCATTTAGATGGTGGCCATCTCAAACAGCCCAGCTTTCAACAATGAACATGAAAATGTAAGGTAGTTGAAAAGGGTTTATTTTGAAGAGGAACATTTGTGTAATATAATATAATAATTCTGCTATGACCTTGACCTTGAAACATGGTTTAAGGTAACTGCACACCAGTTACCCAAAGGCACTCTGTGGGTGAAGTATGAGCCAGATTGGGCCAAGGAGAGAGAAGATATGCTCTGCACAAGGATTTTTCATAAAATTCTGCTATGACCTTGACCTCATTTTGTTTGGCGCATGCCGTATTTGTGTACTTGATAATTCGTTAAATAGCAATACATGTATATATTTAATTTTTTTTAAGCAAGAATCTTCTTTAAATATTTAGAAGAATATGAAAAGAATCAAATCTATTCATATTTGCATTAACATAATTTAAAAAATGTGTACGAAGAGTCCATGTTTCGTTAATACTTACAATATAGCAATTTAAAAAAATAAAAAATATATCCGCCCTCCCGCCCCAATATTTAAGCAAATTAGGATGAGAATCTAAATATTAATTTTATCTGGCCTTATGGCTTCATAGTTAGACCTGGAATGGAGACCCAGAGCACCACAAACTTTCAATTAAAAAATTATTTATCAGTAACTGTTATAAATTATCACTTTTTAATAAATTTCATTTGTATTTTATAAAATTCCGCAAAAATCTGGATGACTTTTATAGTATGAAGTTGACAGACGTTATCACATCAAACCTGCAAAATTTGAACATTCAAAGTTTCAAAATGGCTGAGCAATCAAAGTTAGAACATGTTAAGACAGGATTGGAATTGTTCGAAAAAGGGATGTTTCCGGAATAGATGGAGCAGTGAGCAATGATAAAATTCTGCATGGACATTGGAAAAACACCTACAAAGACCAATAAATTCTGTAAACAATCTGGGATTCACAATATCTGTGCGACTATTTGTGGTTTAGTATGCATATTTACAATGTATCTGCTTTTTGGGTAGAGCTAATCCTAAAATGCTACATCTTTTACGACATTTTTAACTAAGCGGACTTTTCTCATTAAATTTTCATTGAAAATCGTCACATTTTAAGGCTGATTAAATATTCTAAACTTTCCTTATTTGACAATCTACAATATGGAATTCAATTCTTGGCAATACATCGTACTTTCGGCATAAAATTGTTAGATTCATTCCATTGTCACTACTGTAAACAATGTCAAGTGCCCCAGAAATCTTGCGAGATTTAGAGCTTTCTCAACTCCCCACAAAAGCGCAGTAGTAGGTTAGATAACTGCGAGGTACTCGTGATATTACGTATTTTGTCAAATATTTGAACGACAGTGCACAACAAATTCTGTGTTGAATTTTCAAATTTTTTGTGTGTTTAGATCACTGACAAATGGCTATTTTATTCCCTGCAAGTTAAAATTATGCCCATTTCACGTCATTCCATAAAACTGAACAAAACAATTGGAACGACTTTACTTTACCGGTCCCCAGAAAAACGCGCTAAAATGTAGTGTCGCCGAAGGCGACTTCAGTATATATGAGATCGCGTGAGCGATCGAAAAAAATTTTAAATACGAGTTTTTTTGGCCTTTTGACCCCAAATTTGAATTCTACGGTTAAAAGTTTAGTTTAAAACTTTGTTTTTAAACAAAGTTTTTAACCTCGTTCTCTGAAAAAAATTAATAAACATTGTTTACTCATGGAAAAAATCGACAAAGAATAATTCTGAACTTTTGTCATTTCTTTCGGACTTAGTCAATCTTCCATGTAAACAAACGAAGGAAATGCCTATGAATCGGAATTATGATCTTGGAAAAATTACAGAAACGACTGAATTTCTTAACTTAACTAAAAGAACGATTCACTAACCCTAATCCATCGGATGGTATGCAAGGACTAAGACGTTCAGACGAAATCTTCCTGGCAGATGCTAAACTAACCCTAATCAGTCGAATAATGTGCGAGGACTAACCCTAATCTCTCGGATGGACGCGAGACTAACCAAAATCAGTCGAATACTAGTGCAAGGACTAACCCTAATCTCTAAGGTGGGTGCAAGACTAATCCTAATCAGTCGAATAGTGTGCAAATTTAACCCATTTCAGTTGAGTGACGTAGTTGTTACGTCATAGTCCAATGAGCGCGAGGGTCTTGCGGATTTGGGGACCGGTAAAGTAAAGTCTACCCAAACAATTTTTCTTCCCATTTGGTAGGAAAAAAACGAATCCGATATGGGTGATTGACTACCAAATGGGGGTTAATGACCATATGGTGGAGTTAATCTGAGATTCCTCTGACTTTAACCCCAACAATATAAAAGCAGGGGTTAGAGTCAGAGGAATCTCGGATTATGGTGGTGTGTGCCTGTTGAAATCAGTTGAAATCAAGGTGGTTATTTCAATCACGTTCATCGACTCATGAGTATTGAATATCAAATGCAAATTAAATAAATTTATCAACAAATGCAAAAAGCCTTGAGGAAATGCTTAATCCTCCATCAGAAACAAAACATAAAAAGGTTACCTGTAATCTACGTTTATACCATAATCAAACTCATCAAAACACTTCCGGTATTTCCAGTTACCATGTCATGTTGTTAAACCATTATACAGATATGTTATTGCATAAATATTCCTTAAATTTCAACAATGAAACTGGTTTAAAAACATGATATATGTGTTCAAACATTAAACAGAAAACAGTCCCATCCCACAGTAGTCGACGAGCCGGAAGTGACCAATATTTATTTTCAACGGGTGGTGCTAATTGAAGAAATATTCAGTTTTGTTTTGGTTTTTTGTTTGTTTGTTTGTTTTTTGAATTATTATTTGAGGTTTTTACAATTGTTTCATATGGTACACATGATGAATAAGTGTAATAAATATGATTTGTGATAAAAATAGTCCAATAAGCCCCGGGCTTGAATAGGGGGGGGGGGTTTAAATTACTCTTATATTAGAACTTGTTTCTGTTTTAATTTTTTAACCCAAAGTATAATGATAACGCAAAATTAATATTATAATTAGGGTTCAAAATTTATTAATTACAGAAACAAGTACCCGTGGCTTTTAAACATACAAAAACATTAAAAAAATATCGCACTCATGCAGTAGAGCAGACTCTTCAGTATCATATAAATAAATATAATATAAAAATATAAAATATAAATATATAGGTATAGTATCGGAAAATGCATTTAAAGAAAGTTGTTAATGGAAAAGCTTCATAAAGAAATCTCGATTTCTGTCATACATTTCAGTTCACAGTCGGCCCTTACCGTCTAGTAACGGTACCTCAGTGAATATCCTTTATTCCTCTTTCTATTTTTTTTCCTCACATTTTACTGTCTGTCTTATAAAGAAATAACACATAAATAGCTTTCCCTTTCAACCTCCTTCAATTTTTTTTCAGTTATGTCATTACAAGTTTTCTTTTTCTAAATAGTGTTTGCATGCACCTTGGGAGTATCGAGAAAAAAAAAGGAGTTAAAATTTTCATACTCCCTACGTTTCAATGGAACTGGTCGTCATTTTGAATAAAAAATTATATGGTGAGTACACGACTAGATTTTTTTTTATTCCGATTTATGTGCTGATATGTCTTTGTGAAGTGAATCAAAGTACGTTAAAATTGGAACAAAATCAACGCACTTTGAAAAAAAATTTCAAAGTGCATTAAATTTGGGGCACACTCAACGCACTTTGAAAAAAATTTTCAAAGTGCGTTAAGAGTGTACATAAACATTTTTACCATGGGGGCATTTGAGGCACTTTGAAAAAAAATATGTATAAAACAAAAAAAAATGCCATACTTAGATTCAATTTGTAATAATTATATCTTTCGAAAGACTTTTTCAAATTTACATGCACTCATTTAACCTCATTTAGAACAAGGTTAAGACTAGTAGAAGATCTCCTATCCCAACTCTTTCTTCTTATTCATTGTACATAGCCGTCGGAAGCAAATTGAAAGTTGACCCCCAAGGTAAGCATCAATTTTTAATGCATATATTATGCATATCTTTGCAAACCAATTGTGTGCCTAACCCCCACCCACACCCTTCCCGGTACTGATGCCTATGCTACACCCAAATATATGTATTTACATAACTGGTATGACGTTGAAAACTTACAATAAATTTCAGTTTACATAAAATGCATGCAAACTAGAAAAAATTAAGTACAGTAAAATATTTAAGAGAGAAAGAATTTTCAAAGTATGGAAAAATCAAAATCGCTCACTTTCACTTCCTGAAGTGGCCTCATCACCGAAGAGTTATCATACAGGTTCAATTATTTATCATACCTAAGATTTGAAAGAATATTGACTAATCCATACACATTTTTTCAAAGTGCGTTAATATGGTAGATATTAACGCACTTTGAAAAGAAATTTTATTTTTTCAAAGTGCGTTGATTTGGTCCCAAATGTAACTCCCTTTGAAAATTTTTTTCAAAGTGCGTTGTAACAAATTAAAGCCTTCCTAATATTTACATTGGAGAAGTAATATAAAATGTATCTACATAATTAATCTTAAAAATATGTGTATAAGCCATTATTCACCAAAATTTATATTTGTCTGGAATTTATGTTTTGTACACATCGCCATGTCGGCTAATGTCAATTTTTTTTTGTTATACACAAGTTTACGCACTGTATATCCAGTCTAAATTCAAGAAATTGATAAAATGGTATTAAAAACTCAACAATATCTTAAAGAATGCATATATTTTATTGTATCCCCAAATTTCATTTAATTTAGATAATTGTGAGTGCATTTTTCATACCTTGTAGTTGCGCGAACAATAACTTATGTAACGTCGGACACGGGAATTTCGCCGTAAATGGCCAATAATGAATAACGCCTCATCATAGTTAAAATATTTTAAAACTATTTAAAAGAGAATTTTAAGAATTATTTATTACTTTGGATAACATTGATAATTTCATTTTGAATTTAAAGTTAATATGACATCGTGAAACCGCCAGTTTCTTTGCTACATAAAGTTAATAGATTGTACCAACACCGTGCGCAACGTCACTACAACAAAAACGGAAGGGGCCGGGATGAACATTTTCAATTAGGGAATAACTATCTTCTAATTTGGTATTTGCGACCGTTAATGCTGATTTAATGGTCGCAAACTGAGTTTTACCGGCAATGCTGGTAAAACGGATGTTTGCGACCGTTAAATCAGCATTAACGGTCGCAAATACCAAATTAGGAGATTAGTTATTCCCATTCTAATGCAATCCATGCATTTTGTTTATTGTTTAGTTCTTATTTTGTTGAATTTTGTTACATGAAGTACGTCACGGAGCATTGTGTTTTTGCGTCGCTCTATTATGACGTCACAATGAAAAAGCTTTCACGCTCGTTAATGCTCGTTTTACTGCTTCAAACATCAGTGCATTAGCCAATCAAAAAGTGTTTTACAAAACAATTGCATTAGAATAGTAAATTTAGAGTTGTGTTTTGAAAAAGTGGGAGGGGGCTATAAGTGTCTGTGTCTCAAAGCAGTGTACAGGTGTCAGTAGCTAGGGGATTCTAGTCTTTTCAAATGAAGAGTCCCTTTTAGAGGGATCAGAGACCGGTACCTCGAATTACCGAAATGCCCCTGATTTACCGAAATGCCCATGGAAATTACCGAAATGCCCCCTAAAACTACCGAAATGCCCTTTAAAAACTTAAATACTTTGATTGATATGAAAGGTAGTGAGTTTATTATATATATTTTAAACTCAGAAATAAAAAAAAAATTACAGATGTGTTTTTAGTTCAAAAAGGTGTGTTTATTTAAGAGAGATAACTCTGGTATTTGTAGTTGATCTATCTCAATGTAATACTACATTATTGTTTCAAATTTTATATTACTGTCGAAGAATTGTTTTTTTTACGTGAATATAATTTTTGTAATGCTTAAACGTTACTCATCGATCATTTATATCACTTATTTAAAATTCGTTGTTAAATATAAAAAAGATTTAGTTAATACCTAGCTAATGCTACGCAACTTAATATTTAATCAAAATATTTTTTGATATATTTGTTAACAGTTAAATTATTTTATCAAAATGAACACACATGCACAATATCGACATATTAATCCGATTTGAGGAAAACTGAAATATATATTTTTATAAATTTTTGAAACAAATGAAAGCAATTTAATTAATTTTGTTTTCATATTAGCAGAACTATTTTCTGAATGATGTCAATTTACATGCCGAATAATTTAAATTTCTGAATAAAATTTATCATAAATTATCATGAAATGCCTATTAGAATATAATTCAAGGGGCATTTCGGTAGTTTTAGGGGGCATTTCGGTAATTTCCAGGGGCATTTCGGTAAATCAGGGTCATTTCGGTAATTCGGGTTACCCATCAGAGACATATAAAACCATATATGTCTCTGGAGGGATAAATAAAATAATTAGTACTTCTGTAGGCCTAGGGACTTGTCTACCTTTTCAAATAAGAGTATATTTAAAAGTTATATTAACTTTTATTGGGGAAGTTGCTTGACTTAATTTTGAGAAATATAATCAACTAAGAACATTTGATTCGTTAGGCATGAACTGATTTATAAACGAATATCCTTAGTACCAGTTACTATTCATCTAAATAAAAAAAATGGCGGCTTCCATGGATGACGATGGATTGCAAGCTGATGATCTCTATGTTCTACTAAATGTGGATAGAAAGGTTTATTTTTAAACAGTTAATAAGATTTGACAAATGCATAATTGAAAGAATTTACATTTATTTTCTATATATCTTGTAAGGAACTAATGATGACTTTGTAATTGACCGCATGACCTATCGTCTGTTCAAATTTCGAGTTAACTCAGCTTGGTTTAAAATTAAATTATACCCTAAACGTTAAACACTTGAAATGTAATTATGACTTTGGCGTTTTTCAAAATCTTTTAAGATCTTTTAAAATTGTTACTTTTAATATATTTTATAATATTTCATTCATTCACAAACCAATGCAACTGCAAGATGAAGAGTAGAGTAAATTCGGGTTTTAAAAAAAGTTGCATAATATTTTAAGTGAAATATTGCATATAGGATTTTTTTAAAAATGTGATATTATTTCATTATTCTATCTACATACAATGGAAGATTCCAAATGAAATTTGCTTAAATACAAGTGAAAGAAACAGCCTACCAGTTGCACAACAGTATTAAATTCTGATATTTATTCTTACCAAAAATGCGTAAGTTTGAGTAGATGTAATTAGAACAAACTTCTGAGAATTTTCCTTTTCAGATCTTGTAAAACAATTCTTTATAAAGATTTAAGTACCAAAAAATACATAGCCATCCAACAAGGCACGCAAGTTTGTATCGGTCAAAGTCGAGCAGGTGCTTGAAAATCTAGTCCAGGGTCTAATCACTCAGTACAATATATAGAAAAAATCAGCACGCCCTAAATTTTAGGGGAGGGGAGATTCAGGGATTATTTTGCGTCAGCCATGATTTGACGTGAACCTCAAGTGAAATACTGTTATGACACCTACCTCAGACAGTGATCTGTGATTCAAGGGAAACTATTCTGACAGCAAGGCTAAATTTTCAGTTGGGAAAGGTAACTCCATACCATGGGTATACAGTGTTTTCAATAAGAGCCGGCAACCAGCAAAATTAACCACCTGTATGAGAAATTTTGCCGGCTATGAAAGTTCTGTCATAAGATTTTGCCGGGGCTGATACGTGAAATTCATAGATTTTATCGCAACTATTTCCATGATCTAGAGTAGCTTCCCTTGAGTGCGCTCTTTTTTCAAGGAAGTTTGATTAGATCGATTGTGTCATGTACATAATGGCGTCGCGGATAACGAATATTTGAGCAAAGTCGTGGAGAAACCTGCTGGCCTGCTGTAACACATGCGCTTGAGATCACATACATTGAGAGGCATAAAGAATGGTCCCTTCCGAAAAGATCTGTTTGTGTTTTAAAATTTTCGATTGCAAATTGATTGTGCGGCAACCCCAATGTTAAGTAAGGGTTCCCCGTTGAAACAACAGCAAATATCTATATCTAGGCCAATATAATTTTAAGACCTTACGAAAAAATGTTGAATTTTTACAGAATTTCCTCAAACTGAAAATATAAAATGTTAAGCTAAGACATAATAATTACGAATAAAAGTCTTAATATTTTAATCGTGACTCAGAGGTAGAAATATTCTTACAGAATTTCCTCAAACTGAAAATGTAAAATTTTATTCTCATCTATTTGTGTAAGATCTCTTGAAGTACAGGAACAGTATCATTTTCGCATTTGGTAAAGTTTTAATATACTAGTATTTTGTATCAAATTCCATTTTTATGCCCCGCCATGAATATGGCCGGGGCATATAGTGTTTGTCATGTCCGTCTTCCGTCCTTCCGTCTTTCCGTCCTTCCGTCCTTCTGTCCTTCCGTCCTTCCGTCTTCCGTCACACTTTGCGTTTAGCTCTGTTCAAAGCTAAGTTTCTTTGAAACTATCCAAGATATTTTCATCAAACTTCATATGCTGATAGATATTGATGAGAGCTATGCAACTGCATCAACATTTTTTTACCCTGACCTTTCCTTTGACCTTGACCTCACTTTTCTTAAATTGGTGTTTAGCTCAGATTTGAACATACCATTCAAGTTGGTGTTATCAAATTTCACATGTTGATACAAACTTGCATGGATGATGCATCTAGAGATGAACACTACCAGACTTGCTTCTGATGCTGGATCTGACCTACATTTTCCAGATAAATGACCAGGTTCAAGTTTTTGGAGCAGGTCCATTTCCAAGGAACTATAAGCCCTACCCAATCCAAACTTTCATGGACGATGCATCTAGGGATGAACACTACCAGACTTGCTTCGGATGCTGGATCTGACCTACATTTTCCTGATGAGTGACCAGGTTATAGTTTTTGAAGCAGGTCCATTCCTAAGGAACTATAAGCCCTACCCAAACCAAACTTGCATGGATGATGCATATAGAGATGGACACTACCAGACTTGCTTCGGATGCTGAATCTGACCTACATTTTCATTCCCAAGTAACTATAAGCCCTACCTGAACCAAACTTGCATGGATGATGCATTTAGGGATGGACACTACCAGACTTGCTTCGGATGCTGGATCTGACCTATATTTTAATTCCCTAATAACTATAAGCCCTGCCTGAACCAAACTTGCATGGATGATGCATCTAGGGATGGACACTACCAGACTTGCTTCGGATGCTGGATCTGACCTATATTTTCATTCCCAAGTAACTATAAGCCCTGTAGGGGTGAAACGGTTCACCGCGGTATTTTTTCTCGGTTCGATACACGGTACAAAGTCTCTACTTTCGGTTCAATTCGTTTTTCGGTCGGGATCGTCATTCAGTCGGGTTTGGCATATGGTATCAACATGCTTCTCTAGTTCAAAAACGTAAATTTTTGTGGACTTAAAGTTTGTAAAATGTTTTTTAACAGTCAAATCAATTAAGGTGATTTATTCTATCCATTTTGCACATAAATTCTTTGACTAGATTAAATAAAAGGAAGGATAAAGCAACAGTTGAATTGATTTCCTTCTATCAAAATGTATCGTACCGAAAATAACCGAACCGAGACCAAATTTTTCGATACGTATCGAACCGTGAAGGAGGCGTATCGTTTCACCCCTAAAGCCCTGCCTGAACCAAACTTGCATGGATGATCCATCTAGGGATGGACACTACCGGACTTGCTTCGGATGCTGGATCTGACCTATATTTTCATTCCCAAGTAACTATAAGCCCTGCCTGAATCAAACTTGCATGGATGATCCATCTAGGGATGGGCACTACCAGACTTGCTTCGGATGCTGAATCTGACCTATATTTTCATTCCCAAGTAACTATAAGCCCTGCCTGAACCAAACTTGCATGGATGATGCATCTAGGGATGGACACTACCAGACTTGCTTCGGATGCTGAATCTGACCTATATTTTCATTCCCAAGTAACTATAAGCCCTGCCTGAACCAAACTTGCATGGATGATGCATCTAGGGATGGACACTACCAGACTTGCTTCGGATGCTGGATCTGACCTACATTTTTATTCTCAAGTAACTTTAAGCCGTACCTGAACCAAACTTGCATGGATGATGCATCTAGGGATGGACACTAACAGACTTGCTTCGGATGCTGGATTTGACCTACATTTTAATTCCTTAGTAACTATAACCCCTACCTGAACCAAACTGATCAAATTTTATACACATACGAATTTTCATGTTGCTTTACTAAATATCCTTGGCGGGGCATTCGTGTCCTATGGACATATTTCTAGTCTTAATTATTTTGTTCTGACAATCTGTACAAAATGCCAAAGTAAATCAGTTTAAAGATTAATTTATGAAAAGTCTAAGATTGCAGAATATTTCAATTTTTTGGGGGTACTGTACATCACCAAGTGTTTAAAAAATCTTAAATTTTTAACTAAATTTTTTTTTTTTAAATTTTGAATAAAAGTCCTGACCAATTTATGTGAAAGGGACTAAATATGTAGAATTTTCAGTATAATATATCCTATCACAGACAATTGTCTGTACTAGAATTTAATACTTAAATTGTATAGTATGTTTGTATACATACTTAGTTTTCAGAAGAAAAAACTCAGTCTGTCAAAAATTTGTCAATCAAATCTGTGAAAAGGTAAAAATTGGTTTCGAATTGGCTTTTTTAGGTAAAATTTGATAATTGATAGTGACAGCAATGTGAAAGAATGGTACTTTTTTAATGGCCTGAGAGTTAAGAAAAATGAGTCAAAAATGCTGATTTTCGTTTTCGGCTGGGGGGCTTCACCCCCCTGGGCCCCCTACCAGGGCTCTGCCCTGGACCCGCTGGGGGCCTAAGGCGGCCCCCAGACCCCTCGCCGAGACTGGTTTCCTGCTATTCCATCTATTTCTCCTTCTATTGAAAATCTTATTGAAAACACTGGGTATATCTATAAACTGTTTCTTTGTATCGGTGTAACCAAAGACATGTCTCTGGTATTATGTAACACAGAACATGAAAAAAATCAAGTGCATTTAAAACAAACATATTCACTGTATATACTACCGTTCATAAGCAAATATTGCCATTATTTAATAAATGAAAGTGGATAGACCTAAATTAAAAACATGTGATAAATATAGAATAAAAATTTAAACATCAGGTAGGTAAGGCCAAAAAAAAATTAATCAACAGTTTCTCAGGCCAAAAAAATCAAAATTTAATGCGGCAGGCAGGCATTTTTTTTTTTTTTTTTTTTTTTTTTGGAAGCTGGTTAAACACCTTTTTTAAGCCATTTGTTCAATAAAATGATAATATCTACCAATTCTTAATTTTTGTTCTCTGAAATTGGTTATAATATGTATTCAAGTTTCAATAATGTTACTCCAAACATTTATTTAAAAGTTACGGTAATCCATAAAATACTGAAAATTTGGAAGAAATGTATTGTTTTTCTAATAAAAATGTCTATCTTTGCATTTATGAAAAGGGGAATAACTCGATTTACTTTTTTTCAACTTGGAATCCCTTTTCAATATGTCAATAAAATTGATGAATGCGGCCGTTTTTGAACTGAAGCGGCGGTGCCTGAGAAACTATTGATTAATTTTTTTGGGCCTAATCAAACAACAAAACATCGCTTCAATATATTTAAAAAATGAATGAAAATAATTGCATGATCTGTTCAAACTGTGATTTTGCTTAAAAAATATTTACCTGGTGAATTATATTTTGCAACTTTTAATTGATGATAGAACTGAGAAGAGGCAGAAATACCTTTGCAAATATGTTATTGTTTACTTCGTTCCGAATTCATGTTTTTCCAAATCTCAGTAAAAATAGCTTTCTACAATGATGCAGAAATCATATTTACCTTGTTCGGACAATTTCAATTTTCATAAACCGGGGCGTTATCACAAAAAGAAATTACAATCCGGTGAATTGTTTATCTACTCACACGCAAATGAATGTCAACAACTCACATCTGTTGATTTAGAGTTATCGTTCATTGCATCTCCCTAGCGTTCAGACAAAATGCTATTGCATGTGTAAATATGTCCACTATGACCTTTCACCCTGACCTCATAGCCATCCACCTGTATGAACACTTCCCACATCAATCAAGTTCTACCAGTCATACCTTTCACCACTGTTTAGACTGTTGGGTGAGCATGGTGAGTGCAGCTGTGTATTATATGATAACCTTCCTATTCATTTTAACTTAGCTGTAACTAGTCTTGTTACAATCATTGCAAATCATCAGAAAATTGTTGCAGTGCATCAGCGGCAATTGATGGAAAACTTCAAAATTGTTTGTCGCTATAAATTTTTAAAAAAATATTTGTTCAACCAAACTTAGCTTATCCCTTAACTCATCAAACGATGTTCCTTCTTATGGAAATGGTGGACAAACTTTCCAACTTAGCATATTTTGATGTTGATGTCACTGTTTTCTATTGAAAAAAAAAATGTTTTTATTTACTAGAATATCTGAATATTTACAAGGTTAACTTTTTTACAAAGTAACTTTGAATTAAAGTTCTAAATATTGATATTGTATGCCACCAAGTCATTTTGATAATTGATAGTAAATCTGATTGCGATTTTGCAACACTAGTACCCCAGAAGTAATCTAATTTTATCTTGAGACTGTCCATTACCACCCATATACCTGCAATGTAGCAGACAATTTCAGAATCATTCCAGCTGTTTGAACTTTATTTCGCTCACTGCACCTATTATTACATTTGCAGCTAAAAATTAGATGGTCTGTGTCCCATATGAGTTTAATACATTGACATACTACCATGAATCAGAATTCTTGTGCCTGTTTACTGATCAGAATTTCTTTTAGTGATGATACATGTACCACCAATATGATTACGGTACAGTCAATGTGAAATGAATGATATAATCACTATGTATTATCCTTGGGTATCTTTATTCATGTATACTGTAAAATCACGTAATTTTGTGAGGTCAAATTTTTGTGGTTTGATGAAAAGTCTTCAAATTGGTTCATGGGGATTTGGATGGATTGTTTTAGTAGTTAATCTGTTATGTATGTAACATTTTACATTTCGTGGTGGACATGAATTCATTGATTTCTTCATACCTTGAAAATAACAAAACTTAACCCCCACAAAAAATTATGATTTCACAGTAATTATGGACAAATTAAAAATTATGTCAGTAAGTATAAATGGTATGGTTTGAGTAATATCCTATTCCTATAATATGATTACTGTGGAATCATTTGAATTGATTTGAAATACTGTAGATCACTTTATTTTCGCGACACCTTATTTTCGCGAGATGGTCATTGACTCTTTATTAGCGAGACAAAATTTTCACGAATTGTGGTCATTGCCCTATATAATCTTAAGGAATTCTATTATACACGAGATTGAAATTTTTCGCGAGCATGTCGTCTTGCGTAATTACATGAAAATAAAGTTCTCGCGAATAAAAAGTGATTTAAAGTATGTCAATATTTACAACCAAGAAAGTCTTACAACTTCATGAATACTTGACATGGTCCATGAGGTTTTAATCAATGTCATTTACACACTTGGATTTCTGCAATATTTTTTTCTATGAAAGAAACATTTTTATGACTCTGTCAAGATACATTAGTAAACTTACATGTCCAACTGTCAGATATCTTTCTCAAAGACTGTTACTTCTAAAGTCTATTCTGTAGAATCATTTTATTAATGCACAGGGGGGCCAATCTAAATGGATTGCTTAAATTTTATAGATTTGTGGATGCCTAATTTCATGTATTTTAAAAAGGAATAACTGTCTTATTTTTCGAATTCATGACGTGATCAATGGATTGGCTTGTGTGATAATTTGCATAAACGCCAAAGGCGTTTATGCATAAAATTATCACACAAGCCAATCCATTGATCATCTTCATGAATTCGAAAAATCTGACAGTTATTCCTTATATTTACATGCTTTGATTCCGCCAATCCACGGGCTCCAAGCCTGCTTCTCTCTAGGTGTTGTCCCGCCCTGCACGTGGTTTTTTTGGAACTGCGCCAAAACATTCATGAGGAAATAAATTACATTTACAATTGGTAATTTTATCTCGGACAAAGACATTGGAAATGTAAATATTTGCTCATATTTTTCAAAAGGAAAAATGACAATGAAACCCCGGTATATACTAAATTTGTGGATGTTAATTTTCAGATGCAGGATGCCCACAAATTCCTGCTATATTGTTAAAACCCTGACCCATGGTGTGGGATGTGGCCTACAATGAATTCGGAATCAAAGTTTTACAAAGGATTATATTAAAAGGAAAAATAAATCTTTGAAATTCTTCTCAAGAACAGCAAGGCAATGGTTGATCATGTTTATATGTAAGCACCCTCAGCTAGTTTAAAAACAAGTTTGTACAAATCATGACTCTTAGGGGTAGAGTGGAGACACAATTGACAAAAGTTTTACAAAGTAATGTTAAGGAAATTTATATCTTTTAAAAAAAATCTCATGAATTGCAAATCCATGATCATAATTTTTTTTTATGGAAACATCCTCAGGTAAGGTCATGTTGGTTGAAGTTTCATCAAATCATGACACACACTGACAGGAGTATGCAGGTCAATGGTCAATCAAAGTTTAACATAAAAAGATATTGAAAATTATGTCTTTTTCTTTAGAATAGCAAAATCACGATAAATCACATTGATATAGACATAGAAGCATCCTCATGTAGTGCTCATTAAAGTTTGTTTAAATCATGACCCTTAGGGTAGGATGAGCAGAATTTGGGGATCATATTTAGAGAAGTACTTAATAAAAATTTCACAGGTATAGCAAAGCCATGATTGGCCTTAGTTATGTAAAAAGCATCATCAGGTACAGGTATTATATTTAAATTTGTTAAAACCATGATCCCCAGGAGTCCACAATGGCAATCAACGTTTAACATTGGAGTACATAGGAAAATTACAAATCTTTTTATCAAGTTAAGTAGAGCAATGATTAGTCATATTTATATGGAAGCATCTTCAGTTAGTAAAGATTAATTTTTGAAGTTTGTACAAATTTTTACCCCTTGTGATAGGATGGGTTCATAAAAAGAAATCTGCTGATGAAGAACAAAAGGGTCATAGTTACTCAGGTGAGAGTTTTGGCCCATGGGCCTCCTGTGGATTGCTGTAAATTGTTAGGCGCCTTTACAGGGAAATCTTGACTCTAAATCTATAGTACAGTAAGCCCTACAAGGTATTTATTAGATATGACAGTTGCAAATCAGCAAGATTGAAATTCACTCTGGGAAATGGGAATTTGGGAATTTGAAGTTGTTCATTTTGGATTGTTGAAGTAATGTTTGATTGGTTGAATGAATTTTTAATTTATAACAGGCCACAAACCAAGAGATCAACAAAGCCTTTCGACGGATGAGTAGAATATTTCATCCAGACAAACACTTGGATGCAGTAAAGAAAAAACAAGCAGAGGTTTTCTTCAACAAAATCAAAAATGCCTATGAAAGTAAGTTTGTTGTGGATGGACGAAGTTGTAGAAAATATCAAAGACAAAAAAATAATTCCTGTATTTTTGGAAATAATTTTTTTTTTATGCAATTGCTAGGAATGGATCAAATGTAAAAGTTGAAGGTAACAAACAGTGATCAATCTTTTAAATCAGTAAACTAAAAGAATTGGGATCAGGTGCACAGGAGGAGTAAGAATTCCCTGTCAACTGGTTAAACCAGTCAAGAGGCCTGTGTATTGATAGATTACATAGAAAAAAGAAAATGTTACATTTGATCTGTTGGTTTCAACAGTGATCTAAGTAACGAATTTCAAAATATTACTATATGAAGCATGAATTGTTAATATATAATAATTCATGTAATTCAAAGCACAATACATGTACTGATGATGATTTTAAAATCAGACTAAATTTTTTAATTTTAGATATTTTGCCTAAATGATTCTTTTATTTATAGTACTTAGTAATCCCAATAAGAGAGAAATTTATAACCGCTACGGAATGAAAGGACTGGAGGTAGAGGGACTGGAGGTAGGTATTGAGTATACTATAGTTTTTAGTTCATAATTGATACATAATAATCAAAAGATCTTAGAATTTCTGACAAACATATTTGCATTGAAATCCTTGGGAAGAAAGGGAGGGGATTTTGCAGTACTGGAGGGGTTCCCCCAAGATAGAATGTTCTGTTGATCATTGAATTATAAATGTCCTATGGACCTGGTTAAGAATTCGTTCTGCATATTCACAATGTTGCAAAATCAACATGGGCAATAACTTGAACTCAGTGCATTTACTACGAACAATCCAGAGTTCTGAATGTCAACATGGTGAGTAAATTTGAAGTGAGAAAAAACGTTGAGAAAATTAGTTGAATTTTAGTCTTTATTTGGATTATACTTTATGTTTAAAGGCACAACCAACCTAAAAAAGCACTGGTTTGTTATTTATATTCTTCAAAATTGTTTTGGGGTGATTCTGCAATTTTTTGCTACATTTTGGGTATATGGGAGGTATTCAAACTGTGGTGAGGGCTTGTCCTGAGACACAGATTATTCTAACTAGGCTCCCCCACTGATTTTGGAGATATACAGAAAACTGTGGAAAACTGCTACTATATGCTTGTGTTCCCTCAATAAAATATTTGGTTGTTGAAAGTGCTGACAAATGAAAATGCATGGTTGTGACCCCCACCTCCCCCCAACTGATATTGCTTCCTACAGGCCTGTAAGATGATTAATAAGAGTAAAAAAATAGGGTGGTCATGAATGTATGGGGGAAAGGGTGAAATTTTATGTATAAGTATCCCAGTTTGGTGTAGGTGAAATTTCATGTATAAGTATCCCAATATAGTGTAGGTGAAATTTTTTTTATGAGCATCCCAATATAGTATAGGTTCAAGATCATTTTAATAATGGCCCATGAGGACAGGGTTGAGTCACTGATGTGGGACTAAAATCTTAAATGGAAATTTATAGGAAAAAGTTTTTTATCTTCTCAAGAACACTGGGAAAGGTTACTCATGCAACTGCAGCAAGCATTGTTGCCCATGGACCTCTTGTTAATGCATAATTGGATCTCATGTCTTTTAAATGAAAAGGCTAGATTTCTATCACAAGCAGAAGAAAAACAATAAAACAGAGTGAATTGTGTTATCGTACATGAAATATGATTATGCAGGTACATAAAAAGTTTGATGCATGCATGGTATTCTTTCATGTCCAGATATAAGTCTTAAAGTTGATGAGATTTAAGCATATTGTAAAAATTTTAATTGGTATTAGCATGTATAACCAAAGAAACTTTGATGCTGGGTACATATTTACCAGTATACAGTGTACATTTCTTTCTCTCTGAAATTTACCTTCACCAATATATTACCTAGACCCTTCAACTTATTTATGTCATTTTCACAGATTATCACAAGGACAAAGTCCCCTGCAGAAATCATAGCAGAATTAGATAGATTGAAGTATGAACAGGAACAACGCAAGTTACAGAGAACCAGTCCAGCGGTAATATTTCTGTCTTTTCTCAGCAATGTTTGAGAACATAAATTAACTATTTGTGGCATAGTACTGATATTATCAAACACCTTTACATGAAATAGGATAGTATGACAGGTTTGAATGTGCCACTTGTTATTGTAATAACATTGAATGGTTTTGTAGGGAGAGGTAGAAGTTGGAATTAATGCCACCAATCTATTTGAGGGTTATGTCATTGACCCAGATTATGAGTAAGTGATGATGCACTAAGTTTATTCCTGTTATTTGAGGCATTATCCGTAATTGTCAGAAGATTGAATTCGATCATGAAACAATTGAAATAATACATGTACAATGTAGCAATATTGATGGCTGTGCTTTTATTTAAGGATGATTATTTTGAAGTCCCAGATTCTTATGTTTAGATGAACTGTATTATATCAATTTCCACAGAGACAGGCTTGGTTACGTAGAGATTTCCGAGTTCCACATCTCCCAGTCTGTAGATTATCCAATAACTACAAAGGACACGGCCATTGTCTCTGGGTCAGTCTCCTCGAGGAACGGAAATGGATCTGGAAATTTGTTAGTGGGATACCGTCGACAGACCTCAGACAAAGGCTGGCTACAGGTAGTCTAACATTGCTCAGTCTTCCTTGCTCTGTCCAATAATTAGGAATTATTCAATTCTCTAGTTTTGGCTACTGTTTATCACTAAATGCAGCACCTTACTTTTTGTGAGATTCAAGAAGTCATTTGGTATTTATAAATGTGGGGGAAATCATGAATGTTGATTATTATAGTACATGTATATAACTGTGATCTTAGAAGAGCTGTAAGCTAGATTTCTCGCCAATAAACTGTGATTTTCAGTATGTATTTTACATAAAAATTAGTCTTTTTAAGAACTTTGCTTTATGTAATAACTAGTTCAATAAACATGTACATAATGTTTTTGATAAACTGTTGTGTTTTATTCTTAGGGACAGGTTACATTTGGTCGATCAGTGCCAATGGAACTGCATGCCTACAGACAGCTAACCAGGAGATGGTACAGAATCTTTTTTTTTCAAACAAAAAAACCCATGGACATTAATAAGAGTAAATCAAACACATTGAACAACAAACATTATAATTAAAAAAAATGATTAAATTTCAAAAGAATACCTCACTGACATTTTTCAGTTACTGTAAAGGTGCTATTGGCCTTGGTTTGCACAACAATTCCATGCAGTTAGGCCTGTCCTTCAGTAAGTTCTAACTTTACCGCAGCTGTGTTTTATACAGCTTGCTTTTCTTTCATGTAAGATTGTAATTGTAGCTTCCTGTACCATGAATTGATTGAATTGTTCAGCTACACATACATGTATGTTTTATAAATGATGTCTTTACAGTATTATCCTGTCAGTTAGACCGCCACATTCAGGGAGAAATGGCTCTGAGCATTGTCAATACATCCAGATCTAATTTGAGCACCACTTTACGGATTGATAAGGAGCCACACAGAGCTTCATTTACAGTACAAGTAAGATTTAACAAAATACTAAACTGGCATATGTTTGATATGTGTCAGCTGTACAAAGACATCACATATTTTGACCCCATTTTAATAATATTGATGAATTCTTTTATTTAGAAAGGATAACATTTGGTAACACTGTGAATTTGTGTATTTCTAAAAAAAAAAACCACAAAATTGAAGGTTTTATTAAGATCATAAGTTAAAAATCCAGGTCAGATGTGTAAGTATGACACTTCAGTGACATAGATCTAAATCAAGTATCAAGATTGTCTTCCTTAGTGAAGGACTTTTATTGTACATTAGTGATTCTCTTATGTTTGATAAAGCTTGGATCATGGTAACTGCATAGAGCTAATATCACAATTTAATTTTCTAATGGATTTCGTAGGTTGGTGCTTCCAATTTTGCCAGAGCCATATATGTCAGGGACTTTCAGGATTATGACTGCAAGATGAGATTATCATTGACGTAAGTAAATGTATAGTTGAAGTATACCATTAAAGGAGTTAGCAAGATTCCAGTCTACCTTAGGCTAGGGCTATTTCCCTGATAAATATGATGAAGAACAACAAAGTCATGATCATTCATATTTACAGTACATACCTATATACAGTTAAACTTTGGTATCTTGAACATTAATATCTTGAATACCATGGATATGTGGAAGTGATTTGGAAGTCCCAACCCCTTATTCTCATATTCTTATAAAGAAGCATCATCAGATATTGTAGATGCAAATTTGTTCAAATCATGACCCCTGAGGTAATAGTGACAAATTTTACATGGGAATATATCAGAAAAAAATCTGCTGATGAACAAAAAAAGGCTGTAGTTGCTTAGGTTAGCATTGTGACTCATGGGCCTCTTGTTCAAGAATCTGTCCTTAATTTTCAGTCCTATTTGTTGAAATTCTTCTTTATTTTTTATAAAATTTTCTAATGCCAAAGAAGAGACAAATTTGATCTTAAAGTTGTTTTCAAGTACGTGTAATGTTTTGTCTAAGAATACAGCTGAGTTGAAATTTTCAATGAGTTGTTTTGATGCTTGTTTTCTTTTTCAGAGGTGGGACCGTAGGATGGTATTTCGCTTATGGTGTGCAAAAGAAAATTACAGAATTCAGCACAATACACGCCAAGATGATAATTGGAAATAATGGTGGGGTCCGACTACAATTAAGGTATTTACCTGTACTTAGTGTAAACTGCACCCAAACATAAAAAGTACGTCCTTTAAAATTCATAACCCTCTAATCTCTAATTTGGTGCATTCACAATTCTTCCATTCAATTTAGTTGATATTATTTTGGGGCTCATTGTGATAAGAGGTACATGTATAACTCTCATTAGGGTAAATGTTAAAGAAAAAAATTGTATGAATGACCAATAAGATAGTGTACTTTAATATCTGTATGTTGTTAGCTCACCTGAGCCGAAGGCTCAAGTGAGCTTTTCTGCTCACATTTTGTCCGTCGTCCGTCCGTCCGTCTGTCTGTCTGTCCGTCTGTAAACTTTTCACATTTTCGACTTCTTCTCAAGAACCACTGGGCCAATTTTGACCAAACTTGGTACAAAGCATCCTTGGGTAAAGGAGAATTTAAATTGTTAAAATAAAGGGCCAAGTCCCTTCACAAGGGGAGATAATCAAGAAAAGACAAAAATAGGGTGGGGTCATTAAAAAATCTTCTTCTCAAGAACCACTGGGCCAGAAAAGCTTTGAAACTTATGTGGAAGCATCCTGGTATAGTGTAGATTCTAAATTGTTCAAATCATGACCCCCGATAAAGGGCGGGGCCACAATGGCGAATCAAAGTTTTACATAGAAATATATAGGAAAAATCTTTGAAAATCTTCTTCTCAAGAACCACTGGGCCAGAAAAGCTGAAACTTACGTGGAAGCATTCTGGGGTAGTGTAGATTCTAAATTGTTAAAATCATGACCCCCGGGGGAAGGGCGGGGCCACAATGGCGAATCAAAGTTTTACATAGAAATATATAGGAAAAATCTTTGAAAATCTTCTTCTCAAGAACCACTGGGCCAGAAAAGCTGAAACTTATGTGGAAGCATCCTGGTATAGTGTAGATTCTAAATTGTTCCAATCATGACCCCCGGGGGAAGGGCGGGGCCACAGTTTGGAATCAAAGTTTTACATAGAAATATATAGGAAAAATCTTTGAAAATCTTCTTCTCAAGAACCACTGGGCCAGAAAAGCTGAAACTTATGTGGAAGCATCCTGGTATAGTGTAGATTCTAAATTGTTCCAATCATGACCCCCGAGGGAAGGGCGGGGCCACAGTTTGGAATCAAAGTTTTACATAGAAATATATAGGAAAAATCTTTGAAAATCTTCTTCTCAAGAACCACTGGGCCAGAAAAGCTGAAACTTATATGGAAGCATCCTGGTATAGCGTAGATTCTAAATTGTTCAAATCATGAACCCCGGGGGAAGGGCGGGGCCACAATGGGGAATCAAAGTTTTACATAGAAATATATAGGAAAAATCTTTGAAAATCTTCTTCTCAAGAACCACTGGGTCAGAAAAGCAGAAATTTATATGGAAGCATCCTGGGGTAATGTAGATTCCCTGGGGGAGGGGCGGGACCACAATGGGGAATCAAAATTTTACATAGAAATATATAGGAAAAATCTTTGAAAATCGTCTTCTCAAGAACCACTGGGCCAGAAAAGCTGAAAGTTTTGTGGAAGCATCCTGAGGTAGTGTAGATTCTAAATTATTCAAATCATGACCCCCGGGGGAAGGGCGGGGCCACAATGGCGAATCAAAGTTTTACATAGAAATATATAGGAAAAAACTTTGAAAATCTTCTTCTCAAGAACCACTGGGCCAGAAAAGCTGAAACTTATGTGGAAGCATCCTGGGGTAGTGTAGATTCTAAATTGTTCAAATCATGACCCCCGGGGGAAGGGCGGGGCCACAATGGGAAATCAAAGTTTTACATAGAAATATATAGGAAAAATCTTTGAAAATCTTCTTCTCAAGAACCACTGGGCCAGAAAAGCTGAAACTTATGTGGAAGCATCCTGGTATAGTGTAGATTCTAAATTGTTAAAATCATGACCCCCGGGGGAAGGGCGGGGCCACAATAATCAAAGATTTACATAAAATTATATAAGAAAAATCTTTGAAAATCTTCTTCTCAAAAACCACTGGGCCAAAAAAGCAGAAACTTATGTGCACATGGAAGGATTTTGGGGTAGTGTAGATTTCAAAATGTCTAAATTATGATCAGTGGGGTAGGGTTGGGATGCATTATGTATTAAAGGGGGAAATTGGTAAAGAACAGAATAATAAAGCTGTACTCAGGTGAGCGATGTGGCCCATGGGCCTCTTGTTTTATTTCATTCCAGGGTAGGGAGATAATTGTTGGATCTGTATGTTATTTTTGCAGGCTACATCGAGGACGACAATCATACACTTTCCCAATTCTACTGTCAGAGCAGGTGCTACCTACATCTATATTCTATGGAACATTTATCCCTACCTTAGCTTATTTTGCTGTGAAGAAGTTAATTATCGATCCCTTTATCAAACAGAAAGAATCTGAGTAAGTGTGCTTTTTCAAAACAGTAAGTTGGTTATAAATTTACTTTGCTTTTGAAATTCATACATGAATAGAACAAATTTATGTTAATGATGAGACATATGGTAAACTTGGAATTTGTATTGTACACACTGCTACTGTTGAACTTCATGTACTGTAAACCAATTATTATAGGGTGAATTCACCATGCATCGGACACATACCTTGCATCGGACAACTTTAGACAATAAACTCTCTTTCAACTTAAGAGTTCCGTGTATTTATTTGTTTCTGTCTTGAAGCTGAAGACTTAAATTTTTTAATGATACCGATTGTTATTATCATGTTGTGATAAAAATACCCCGAGAATGGCCTTGAAGTTACATCATATTTTACATCATCAAAGGGGAACAACCAGGAATTTAAGATTTTGCGATTTTTAGAGTTATCGTTCTTAAAATTCGACTTCAACGGAACGAGGCAGACTTTGGTGAATAAAGTCAAAGATTGATAATTTTACATAAATTTTAAAGAAATTTCACTTCAATGTTCGTATAATTCTTTTAAAAGCTGGTTTTCACTAGTATGTTCATTTCTCCGTACATCGGACACAAATTAACCATGCATCGGACACTTTCCGATGCAAAGGTAAGCACTACCATTTTCATACAGAACCCAGCTGATAGCTGTTTTTTGCGGAAAAGGAAAATAAAAACTCTATATTTTCAGTCAAAATACAGGTTATCGATGTATGACGTCTGGAATTTGACTCAATTTATTTCTACAAACCAGAGTATGATAAACCATGAAAAAAGGCGCGAATTACCGCATTATAAGCATTTTAAAGCATTTTTAAGGCAGAGTGAGGTCTCTTGAATCGTTCTACATTTGTGCAACGATATCGTCAATTAGATTTAAATTGAGGGTTAATTCTTAGATAAAAGATAAAAATGTATCCATATCAAGGATTTTAAAGCACTTTAATAAAGGTATGATATTTATCCAGTCAAAATACCGTCTGTCCAATGCATGGTAAACAATGTCCGATCCATGGTGAATTTTGAGTTATTCCTAAAAACTCGATTTTTGAGGATATTTTCTAAATAAAGGGCATATAATTGTGTCCCAAATTGATATTTTAATCACAAACTAAATGTTAAACTCCATTTTGATAATTTTCCGTCGGTAGCGATATCGCTAGAACTTGTTGAAGTACAAGGGTATCCGATGCATGGTGAATTCACCCTACGCGTCATTTTTTATTCGCGACTAACCGCTAGAGAACTAATCCGCGACGATTTATTTCCGCGAACGAGTGGTCACATTTTTTTAGTTCCACAAGTATTTTTTGTATTAAATTAAAATCTTATATCTGCCCATAAATTAGATAAAATGCTACCGTGAGTACGGCTCACGCATTATTCAAGACATTCTGTGTATAGCGTCCATTTAAAATCTTATATTCGTCCCTTAAGTGGGTAAAATTTTACCATTCACGACGATGTCCAGAATAGTGAAAGTCGGGGAAAAAAATCGAGGAGATTAAAGTTGATTTAAAACTGTGAAAGTGCCTCATACCAATTGGGTAATCGGCGCTTTCCGAGATCTACATAGCCAAAGGGCAATTATTATACATGGTTTGGACAGAGCAGGACTGGGCCATAATTAGTTGTAATTAACCAGGCTATATCTAACTCGTCTGTGACAATAAATGAACAATAATAACACAAGCTGATATAATTGACATTTTAATCATTTTTATACAAATAGTTTAAGAGTTGCCTTTCGTTTTTTATATTTTCACTGAATGTTTGTAATTAAATCTTATCTACTTCTAGTACGCTAAAGTTCTTCCGTGATTACATATTGAAGTGTTGGGATCGGTATTCAAAAAGGGCAAATAACTCCAATCATAACATGTGAAGAAAATGAACAACTGGTTCGCGACGATAAATATCCGCGAGCAGAGGTTACTCGCGGAACTCGCGGATATTTATAGCACGCGTATAATACTTGGTTTACAGTATTTCAATTCTTGGGTGGGGGAATTTTGAACATTTTGTAGATCAACAAAATAAGGCATAAACATGTAAAAAAAAAAAAAAAAAAAAAAAAGTAAATAGATTGCATAAGATTGGAAATAACTATCTTACGTTTCGCTGGTAAAACTAAGTTTGCGGCCGTTATATAAACATTAACTGACCCAAATCCCAATGTAGAAGATGGTTTTAACCTAATTTATATTTTAAGTTTTTTCGTGTATTATGTTACAGAGAACTTAAAAGGAAACAAGAAGAACAGTCTGAGGAATTATTACAGAAAAAGAAAGATGCAGAAATAGCTGTAAGTTCTATACATGTGTAGTCAAGAGGCAATGTTTATGAAAATCTCTTTCAAAGCCTTATTATTCTGAATCAGTTCTTACTGACTTATTTTTTCCAAATAATAATAGAGAACTTGCAACATGTATAGTATATTGAATTTCACTTAGAATTTTGACTTGTGATCTTGTAAATTGTGTTATGACATAGACATGAATTGAGGAATGGCTGACATAACTGTGTAATTTGAGATATGACATAGACATGAATTGAGGAGTCACTGACATTACTGTGTACAGGGATTTATCTAGCTTTTTTGTTTTACTACCGTTTTATATGAAAAGGGGAAAAAATGAGAGCCGTAGGCTCGATATGAGCGCCGGAGGCGCGAGTATTCTAGGGGGGTCCGGGGGCATGCCCCCCCGGAAAATTTTTAAATAAATGGAGCAAAATCCTGCATTCTTAGAGCTTCTGAGGGCCATTTGTAGACCTTTACAAAGGCCACAAAAACGTCACTTTTTAGACAAAATATTAAATAACTAAAAAAAAAAAAAAATTAAACCTGGTCAATACTTTATTTACTTTTTTCTCTCAATATCTATCACAAATCAATTCTGTTTTTCCTGTTTCACTACTAACATTGTTTTTGTTGTTAGTCCATTCTTCCGATCCATAGTGATATAATCTCCGTCTTACTCATTTACACTTTTCTTTTTTACTCTGCAATCCAGACGTATATTTTGACATCATGGACATAGCACATGTTTACCGATCAATATCAAATAGAAGCTTGAATATTCTACTCTCTCTTTTAAAAGCGTTTGAATGACTAGGATGGTAAATTAGGATATGCTGTTAAACTTCAATCGGACAAAAACGGAAAATTTCAGTACGATGTTTTAAATATTCTCTGTTTAATCAAGAGAATTTTCTATCTGAAAAGGGGAATTTTTTCACTTTTTTCAAGAGGGGAAAGGTACCGTTTACCGGTAGTAAAAACAGCCTTGATAAATCCCTGGTGTAAATTGTGCTATGACGTAGACATGAATTGAGGAGTCACTGACATTACTGTGTAAATTGTGTTATGTGGTAGACATGAATTGAGGAGTTGCTGACATCACTGTTTAAATTGTGTTATGACATAGACATGAATTGAGGAGTTGCTGACATCACTGTGTAAATTGTGTTATAACGTAGACGTGAATTTAGGAGTTGATGACATTACTGTGTAAATTGTGTTATGAGGTAGACGTGAATTTAGGAGTCGCTAACATTACTATGTGTAAATTGTGTTATGAGTTAGACGTGAATTGAGGAGTTACTAACATTACTATGTGTAAATTTTGTTATTACACAGACATTAATTGAGGAGTTGATGGCTTTACTGTGTAAACTGTGCTATGACGTAGACATGAATTGAGGAGTCACTGACATTACTGTTTAATTTGTGTTATGTGGTAGACATGAATTGAGGAGTTGCTGACATCACTGTTTAAATTGTGTTATGACACAGACATGAATTGAGGAGTTGCTGACATTACTGTGTAAATTGTGCTATGACGTAGACATGAATTGAGGAGTCACTGACATTACTGTGTAAATTGTGTTATGTGGTAGACATGAATTGAGGAGTTGCTGACATCACTGTTTAAATTGTGTTATGACATAGACATGAATTGAGGAGTTGCTGACATCACTGTGTAAATTGTGTTATAACGTAGACGTGAATTGAGGAGTTGATGACATTACTGTGGAAAATGTGTTATGAGTTAGACGTGAATTTAGGAGTCGCTAACATTACTATGTGTAAATTGTGTTATGAGTTAGATGTGAATTGAGGACTTACTAACATTACTATGTGTAAATTTTGTTATTACATAGACATTAATTGAGGAGTCACTGACATTACTGTGTAAATTGTGTTATGAGGTAGACATGAATTAAGGAGTTGCTGACATTACTGTGTAAATTGTGTTATGACGTAGACATGAATTGAGGAGTTGCTGACATCACTGTGTAAATTGTGTTATGACATAGACATGAATTGAGGAGTTGATGACAATACTGTGTAGAGTGTTATGAGGTAGACATGAATTGAGGAGTCGCTGACAATGCCTGACATTACTTTGTAAATTGTGTTATGACGTAGATATGAATTGAGGAGTTGCTGACATTACTGTGTAGTTTGTATTATGAGGTAGATATGAATACGTTGTATTTCCATTAGTTAACTCTTCAGAATTAGAGGCGCGTTTGGTCCTGAATTGAGGAGTTGCTGACATTACTGTGTAGTTTGTATTATGAGGTAGATATGAATACGTTGTATTTCCATTAGTTAACTCTTCAGAATTAGAGGCGCGTTTGGTCATATGACTGGGACAGCATGGCATGGCGGATAATACAAAACATGCCAGTCTTAATCCAATTTTAAATGGTAAGTGCATTTGTCATTCTAACGAATGAATAGAAGAACTAAAAGACGTGTGTAAAAGAGCGAAAACCCTAACTTTATCGTTCATTAAAAAAAAATACGACATTTCTGAGGTATGTGTACTGTCTTTAAATGTAGCATTACGATAAATAGATACATACGATCAGCAATAGATGTAAATTAATATCCTTGTCATCTCTACTCTTGATTTAAATAAAGTCCACAACAATAAAATATTTCATATGCATTTTGTTAAGATTTGTTCATCGACATTCAACATGTTGTTTACATGTTTATATTACGTTTGTCCCAGAAATCCCGCGAGATTTGTACATTTTCCGACTTTTTCACAAAAGAGCGCACTAAGAACTATAACTCTTCAATAGTGGAAATAGAACGTATTAAGGAGTTGATGACATTACTGTGTAAATTGTGCTATGAAGTAGACATGAATTGTTGCTGACATTACTGTGTAAATTGTGTTATGACGTAGACATGATTTGAGGAGTTGCTGACATTACTGTATACATTGTGTTATGACGTAGACATGAATTGAGGAGTTGCTGACATTACTGTGTAAATTGAGTTATGATGTAGACATGAATTGAGGAGTTGCTGACATTACAGGTGGAGCTGATGGAACAGACAGTAGCGAGAAGTTTGGAGTACGAGACTCGTAGGAATGGGTTGATAATTCTAAAGGCCCTGTATGGTCAACTTACAACAGAGGATGGGTAGGTGCCACATAAACTATAGATTACAAACACAAATTTGTTATGCAGAGGATTGATTTTTATGCCCCCTTTGAAGAACGGAGGGCATATTGCTATGCTGCTGTCTGTTGGCTTTTTAGGGTGTTAGTCCACCAAGTTTCTTTTCATTTTCTTCACAACCGTTACACATACTGAAATGAAATTTGGTACTGTAAAACTCGGTTAGTGCAAACACAGATATTGCGAATTCACATATATAGCGAAGTTATATTGGATCCCCAGCTATACAAATTTAACAAATTCTTTATACGGATATAAGGAAATAATTTCATAGGTCCCAGTGACTTTGTTATAACTGAGTTTTACTGTATAGAGATTTATCATAAGAATATCTACGTCATGTTCTGTTTTGGGTACAGTTGAGCCAATTTTGAAAGATTTATGCCCCGTGGACTTACAAAAATTCCAATTATTTTGGGGAAGGGGGCATAAGTGTTTTACAAACATCTTTTGTATTATTTGATATCCCATTTCTTCTTGTGCTTGAAAGTATTAACTATTTTGTTAAAAACATGTGCTTACTTGCTAACTTTTAAAGTTTCTCCCTTGACTAATAATCCTAAAACTTCTTTATACACAAGTGAGTTTTTCTGATCACATTTTGTCCGTCGTCCGTCCGTCCGTCTAGCTGTCTGTCCGTCTGTCTGTCGGTCTGTAAACTTTTCACATTTTCGACTTCTTCTCAAGAACCACTGGGCCAATTTTGACCAAACTTGGTACAAAGCATCCTTGGGTGAAGGAGAATTTAAATTGTTAAAATTAAGGGCCAAGTCCCCTTACAAGGGGAGATAATCAAGAAAAGACAAAAATAGGGCGGGGTCATTAAAAAATCTTCTTCTCAAGAACCACTGGGCCAGAAAAGCTGAAACTTATGTGGAAGCTTCCTGGGGCAGTGTAGGTTCTAAAATGTTCAAATCATGAACGCTGGGGGTAGGGCGGGGTCACAATGGGGAATCAAAGTTTTACATAGAAATATATAGGAAAAATCTTTGAAAATCTTCTTTTAAAGAACCACTGGGCCAGAAAAACTGAAACTTTTGTGGAAGCATCCTGGGGTAGTGTAGATTCTAAATTGTTCAAATCATGACCCCTGAGGGTAGGGCAGGGCCACAATTGGGAATCAAAGTTTTACATAGAAATATATAGGAAAAAGCTTTGAAAATCTTCTTCTAAAGAACCACTAGGCCAGAAAAACTGAAACTTATGTGGAAGCATCCTGGGGTAATGTAGATTCCAAATTGTTCAAATCATGACCCCTGGGGGTAGGGCAGGACCACATTGGGGAATCAAAGTTTTACATAGAAAAAAATAGGAAAATCTTTGAAAATCTTCTTCTCAAGAACCACTGGGCCAGAAAAGCTGAAACTTATGTGCACATGGAAGCATCCTTGGGCAATGCAGATTTCAAAATGTCTAAATTATGATCAGTGGGGTAAGGTGGGGTCGCAATATGTATTACAAGGGGGAAATCTGGTAAAGAACAGAATGGACAAAGCTTCTCAGGTGAGTGATTTGGCCCATGGGCCTCTTGTTTTAACATATACTGTATTTAAAATGAAGCATACTGCTATTGGTGTTTTTATTACAGAGAATTAGCAGAATCCAATTGTTTAGATGTTAAAGTCCCACTACAAGCACTTGTTGTAGAATCACAGCTTATCATTTTAGATTCCAGTACTAAGGTAGGAGACCAATTATCAATAATAAATTCTTCTAAGTACATGTACATGTATATTGAGAGTTTCCATGAAAAAAAGTGTAACTTCAATGAGTGAAGACTTCAAAGTAAATTGAATTCTGAATGCAGGTATGCTGTGTAGTCTGTGTACCATACTTGCCCTTTACAAATTGGAAACTTTCAAACACAACCTTTGCTCTGATAACTGACCCTTTTTCAATTCATATATTCTAGGCACAGTCTTGGTGATATAAAATATTTTTCAAAATTTATTTCTATGTGACTTTGTTAACATTTTGAAAGTACACTATAAATTGTTGTTTTAAGCAGTGAAGAGCAGATAAACTGTCATGTGTTCTGTTGTTTACAGAGTGAACTTCCGGGTTTCTATGACCCCTGTCCTGACCAGGAGAAGAGTTTGTACATCCGCTATAACTTCAGGAACCGACCTCATCAGGTGACCGTTACAGACAAAGAACCCATCAGACTGCCACTACAAAGTAAGAACTCTTTACTGCAGGGTTTTAAGATGTAAAAAAGCAATTATTGGAAACCTGTTATATTTACAGGAAAAGTAATATGTTCCTCTCTCCTCATTTCATTGCTCAATAATCATGTATGAAGTGAAAGAAAACTAAAAAGTATAAATGAATTATTGAGTATGTGGTAACAGTGATTATATCCTTTATTTAGAGTAAATTTTTCTTTATATTTTATTTATTTTTTTTTTGTAGGGGGTGGGGGAATTCATCACCATCATACCAAACCCAAATACCCGGTAAACATATTTTTGCTAATCAGTTGTACACTCCACAATATTCACTTTACTTTCCGTTTGATTACTTTTTTTCCCTACTCTTTAGTTTCTCATCAGTTTAAGATACTTTGGCTGCATTTTGCTTGTCTACTACCTTGTGTTAGACCTTTTAAAGTATTGTTTGGGAAAGTGTATCAGCAGGACGGAATTAGATTAAGCAACCTGAAGATTAAGATTTTGTAAATGTTACTACGTAATAAGGAAATACTGTACATGAATTAAATTTAATGTGTTGTACGATATTTGGGAGAAATTGATTTTTGAACAAAATAGGGTAGATTTGATTTTTAAATTGAATTTCTTCATATCCTTTTTTATGCTTTCTAGCTTTCTAGGAACTTTTTCTTTCCATATTTTTCAAAACTATGTTTCTTTTCTAATTCAGGTTCAGATTCTAAACTAAATTTAATTCTGTTTCAGGGCATGTGATGCTGGATGAAACAGAGGAATCATTTGTTCATCTATGACACGGGCTGGGATATAGAATAAAATCTTTATCAGTGGACAGTTTATGTGTGTTCATCTAGGGCTTTATAGACATAGTCTAAACAATGTTTCTCTTTGGCACTGCTATCAATAAAATTAAGGTCATGTCAAGCATTGTCTGTGGGAGCCTTTGTTTTTGTCACAGTTTCAGAAATGTCATTTGTGGAATGGACGTTCGAGATAAATTGAAACAAACATCTAAATGTGAGGAGTTGATTACTATCATTATTTGATTATTTAATAAACAATCATACAAATTCAATGCATAAAGTAAGACTTCACAATGGTATATCAATATCATAATTGATTAGCAATTCTACAATGTTAAGGGCACTGAACATTTATTTTCAAGTCAGTTTTAAAAACCTGCTCATAATAGGACAAAGAATACAGTTAGTAGAGCATTTATGTTCCTATATATAACTGTAAGCATTTAAGACAAGCATTTAGTTTATGGTAAGTACTAATAAGTACTGTGATGTTCCAAGTATTAATTACAATGTGTGCATTTGAGTATGTTCTGTTGACAATAAATTATATGTTTTACTTATTGATTTCTTTATATTTATTTTTTTAATTATTTTTTATTAAGTAATTTTTATGTCTTTCTTCAAAAACAAAGATCATAGTTTATGCACATGTTACCAGTTTAGTGATACATGTGCAAGTCCGTAATATTTAAGACAATCCTTTATCTCTGTCATGAGAACTGTGAATTGAAAAGTCATTACTCAGAAGGTGTCAGCAAGAAAAATTATGCCTGTGTCAACATCTGAAATCAATTTACCCTTCAGGTCAAAGTTCACTCCTAATTGGATTTTTACAGTTTAATGTGTGATTGTCATAGCAGTTAATTCAATGACTGATACTGTAATTATGTATATGCCATTTTTATTGTCATTAACTGTACTTTGGATAACTGTATGGAAATAATTAATTCACCTGGGTAAATTATTTAATTATTATATCTGCAATTTTTTTTTTACTTTTTTTTTATTGAAAACATTACATTAAGTCGTGGAAAATCTTCAGAAAAAAAGGTTAGTATTTAATGTCATGAGTTATAACAATTTTGATGCACCAGTTGATCTTTAAAAATCTTAATCAAATGAACCATCCCGCGTTATTTGGTAATGAAAAACACCGATCCGTTTTTGATATACTTACTCGGCGCTGTGTATGGAAATACATGTATACATATGGTCTGTTTGAAGTAATATGAATGTATTTAAATAAATCTCGTAGTGCCGCACTAATCTTTGATCCCTAGTTAATCCGATCTAGCGTGTAGAACGCACCCTCTTTATCCCTCACAGATGCTGGTCCAAATGTGAGATTCCCCGCAGAGAACGTGGACATGAATTACGCTGCACCCAGCATACAATAACCGTAGTCTACACATGTATACATATATCTCCCGTAATGCAAATTCTTCAAAATATATACCTCTTAATGTGTTTAGAGTCATATGAACAATATGTATTTTCAAGATATAGAAAAAAAAAATTCTCAGCTAATATTTAAATATTGTTACATTTCAAGCGATTAAAATTGCCCCCCTCTCAAAAAATCAAAAGACGTGATTTTTCTCAAGACAATGACTTACCGTATATATCTTTTTAAATCATGTTATTAAATGAAATCAGTATTACAAGTTTAACTCCATTTTATAACGTTAATTATAATAATCAAAATCGTCAGTTAGAAGTTACAACTGGCTATTTGTCATGTTTCATTTTCAGTCTGTGTTTTGAGAACTGATAACGATATTTTCTCTTTTATCAATAATGAAACAATATTAAATTCTTATTAAATAAATGAAAAATAGATAAACTAAAACGGAGACATAAAAAAAAACTCTTGTATGTAATGGTATTAAATTTTGCGGTAGAAATTTCCTTATAAAAATTCTGGATAAATTTCATTGAAGAAAATATTTAAATGTCAAGAAATCCTTTAACGTCTTGCAGGTTATAATTACATGTAGGTGAACAGACTATACTGCTATTTTAATTAAGGCAGTTTTATTGTAAAAACTGATTAATTAGCAGAAATGTCAGCCTGTTAATTGTGTGTATCGATTTTCAGTAGAACGATTTGCAGTAATCATAACTGTGACACGGAGCCGAGATGAGATAATTGATAACGGCAGGGTGATAATTAGGCGCTGTCCGAAGATCACCAGACAAATCTGCCGTGACGGAGTGCATCTGGCAGCCAATGAGTATTGCCTCTCTGTATATGACAGCATGAACACATTTGATCCTCTGTATATAAGGGGACGCGCTGATGAACATCTTCACCATTCTTACAATGGAAGCACAATCCTTCACTTCTAAGCGATTTATTCCTATGGAGATGCCGATCGACGAAGTTCCCATGGAGACGGATGTTGATATGGTGGACGAGGAAGAGAAGCTGTTCCGGATGCAGATAGAGTTGTTCCATACAGAACGGAAGTTCCGGCGGGCCTGTGAACAGATCGTCCTCCTCAACTACAAGTTGTCCGGGATGCAGGCGAGGTATGAACAAGCCAAAGAGAAGAACCTCCGGACGTTCCGCTACACTTATCGTCTCCAGCTCGCCGCCATCGAAGGGGTCAAGAACGTGTACCATGACTACGCCGTGAGCCAGGCCGAGAGGATCCGAAGTCTACAGATGGACATCTTTGGGGAGGTCCCTGATGACTCGGACGAAGATCCCGAGGAGTTCGACGTGGTAGACCAGGTCTGAGAGGTAGATGAAATTCCAGATCTGATCAATTTCTCCATGGCGTCCCCACCCGCCAGATACATCCACAGACAGACAAAACCCACAGCGGTTTCCAAGATTTCAGACCAGAATCAGAGTATGGTCAGTCATAACGATGAACGGCCCTTTTCAGGGCCATCTAATTGTTTCGAAAAGATGCCTTCTTTTACAGTCGTGTAGAAAATACGTGTGTGTGCGTATATGTACATGTAATCAGTATTTTTAGATTATGTAGAATATATCACACAATTTGTTCTTTAGTGCCATGGGTACTAATGTTTTACATAAGTCAGTACATTAGCTAGTTTATAGGGAAAGCCTCTGATTGCAATGTCATCAGTCGATCGTTCATCGATTCTCAGTTAAAGTATTGATCAGCTATTACATTTTGTTCCATTTCACTGATTGATTGTATTTTAATCCTCCCCCCTTCATTTTGGTTTTGGCCCTTTTCTTGAGTTGAAATGAATGCACTGTATCTGATTAATTCATTTGATTGGATATACGCAAGCCTGTATAAAATAACATGACATAATCTTGCATAAAAATTTTGAATGGAGAGAGAGAGAGAGATAGAGAGAACGATCCTATTTTGATGAAGAATCGAACTTCAGTATGTATAACTATTGCAATATATAAATCGAGTTTTATAAGATTTATACAAACGTCGTTCTCGGACTCATTCTGTTAAAAAAATCATAACACAGGCACGTTGTGCTGGCACATCGTTTTTGAAAGTTTTCGGGGGGGGGGGGGGGCAGAGAGAAAGAGGAGTTTTTCCATAATAGAAAATACTTTTTCGTGTTTGGGAGGGGATGGGGCAGAGCTATGTATAGTAGGGGGAGGGGCATAGGGGCCTGTCTTCAGGATTGTTAAATGTAAAATGATACATTAAAATTTTGAATCTTCATTAAATACATCTAAAAGTTGTTGAATTAATGTAATTATTTTTACATTTAAGAATACGGAAGACAAGCCCCTAGGGGTCAGCATTTTCAATGAAAATTTTGGATAGTAAACAGTAATGTTTGAACAAAAAAGCGTGACAGCTCCTCCCCGATATTATGCATGCCTCTATCAATTCTTCTTATTATTAAAACCCCTCTCGACTCCAGCACGTCAATTTTTTTTTTCTTTCTGAAATTCCATGCTACACATGACACACGACGTACATATACCGGTAGATCTCGACAGCACTACCCCTGGGACAAATTATGTAACTAAACGTTAGTATGAAGATTTACACACGGAAGTCACACGCTTACCACAAAATACACCTTTGGGAATTGTACACGTGTTAACATCCACCCTTAATTTGAAAGTCCTAGTACATTAATTTTATACATCATTGAAATAAGAGTAAAATGCCGCGTATCCGTCCTAAGTATGAGCTGTGTGTGGGGTTTGATGAGGAGGGGAGTGGGGATGAAGTCGCTGAGGGGGAGTGCGAGGAGGGGGAAGATCCTCCAGATGAAGAGTTCAACATTCGTCAGGTCTGGCAGCAGTTAAAACAGGAGGAGGAGGACAGGAAGCGGGAAAAAGAGGACGAGAGAAAGGCGGGGGCCATCCGACAAAATAACAAGAGGGCCAAACAGCTCACCTCTTTTCTCGCCTGGAAACAAAAGATTCAGGTTAGTTGCGCCACAATTTACAGTCTTAATAAAGTTTTCAGAGGCGCAAAAATTTGGTTCAATATACACAGAACTGTCAAGTTGTAAAATTTGAATTTACCGGAAGGCAGTAATAAATACAAAATTTACATGATGTAAATTTTGTATTTACTGCATCCCGGACCGATAAATTCAGTATTTACAACATGACATTACCATTTTCAAAATATGAAATATCATGCTTCATTGTACAATTGCAATTTCTGCCTTTACAAGTAATATACAGTCATAAAATTAATGAAATTAGTTAACATTTAGTAATTAATAAAATTTCGCAAATGGGTGTATGGCTATCAAAATTAGTGGTTACATCTACCCTGAGCGAGTTTAAATTATTTATTATCACAAACTTAATTTATGGATAGTAAAAATAATTTCGTTCCTCTAGATCTCTAAACCACTTGTTTATGAGTGCATTTCGTATTCTGAGCTTTCCCACTCATGACAACAATCCAATGCTCTCAAAACACGTGACTGGTTTAAGGAAAAGGGGGGTGCAGTACGTTTTTATTCCACCTCTGACCAGTTTAGATCCGCCACACTGTCATTTCCTCAATCGACGAGACGCTTTTCCGTCAAAATAAATTCGACCTGCTTTCAAAAGCGTTCTACCGATGTAGACAAAAGTCCACGTAAACATGGCTGACAGAAAGAAAAAACTGAAGAAAATTGATTCTGTATGATTTTTTAACCATTTTCTCATTGTTTAAATTAACATTTCACTGAAATAGATGAATTGGAAGATATTTTGTTGTAAATGTTTAAAATAATTTATTTAGTCCATTGTGCTTGTCGCATTGATTTCGAAAGTTTGAAAACACAGCTGTTCTTTTCGTTTGGCACATACAATTTCTTCATGTTCCTGGTCAAAACAAAAACACATTTTCTATTATACTGAGTATTGGAAAATTTGACTTGATTTATTAACAATTTTTATGCATGACAGTATTTTTTCAACTGTTGTTTTATTTTAAATCTCAAAATATATGAATCAATATCATCTTTTTCTCATTATAGGAAAATGAAAAACCAACAAAGGAGGAATATGCTATTGCGAAGCATTTGCGGTTCACTTGTCCAGTTAAAGAGGCCAAGTTTGTGCCCATGCAGAATATGGTCAAATGTTTTTATGGTAAGTCATCCGTTCCAGTCAAAAATCTATTTTTATCCTTGTAACTAGTTTCTAGCTACCTGTATGTATTTAAACCTACTCCAGGTAGCTATGCTATGCTCTCATTTCATGGCCAAACACAACAACAGTGCAATCCTCTTGACACAAATACAATGAAGATGAGTAGGACAAAAAATACACTCTCTAACTTAGTCCTATATATCTGACATTTTCCAGGCTTTTTCACAATTTTGATATTTTACCTGCCAGGAAAATGTCAGAACCAGTGCCAATATGAAAAAGGCGAATTTGCTGCCTCCAACCGGAGATGGTATTCTTGGGTTGATTTTAGATACTTGCTAATATTTTATCATACTGTTGAGTTTTGTTATCATTTCATGCATTTTAAAATCTTGTGAGATCTGTATCGAAGTGTGGAGTGATATTCTCTTTTCATCAATATATTGGTGAGTACTACAGTCATTGTGCTATTGATAAATACGCCAGTTTCGAGATTGTCACTCTCCTACGATAGAGGCGCAAAAAGTACCCATTTTAGCATGGAGGTGGGACAGGTTGTCTCTGTATACAAAAGTGCATCAATAAAAAAACGATATTTATGGCTTTCAAAATTAATTAAATGTTATAGAAATATAATAATGTTAAGCAGTGATGCATTTGATGATTTTATCAAGCTCAACTATGCATATTTACAAATCTACTATAATTTTTCGGGTACTTGAAAACGAAAGAAACGTCCTTATGTCTTTAGATAAAGTAACAGATTTTCTTGATTGTACGAACATTTTTTAAAAAGTAAGTGTTTCTTAAGTTAAAATAAGGAAAAGAATCAATATGTAATTTAGATTCCCGATGTGCAATGACCAGATGCATGTGTATAGTATTTATTAGAGGTCCATATATCTTCCCCCGCCCGAAAAGTCTCACATCCACTGATATTTTCTTTTTTGTTTCGATATTTTTGATTTAAAATTGATGCCTTTAATTTAATTCGGTTATTCTCAAGCTGCAGAGTGCATCCTGACAATTGTGTAGTTATGATAAACCGGTATAATCGATGATGCAATGTATCCAACATACACAGTATCAAATATCTGTCCCACCTGTTTGTTTACGCGGCAACAAAACTCCCCTCCTCAACGAAAGAGCACACAAAGGGAGATAATCTCGAAACTTGCGTATTGAAAGTTTGGCATTTTATTCGGTTTGCAACTTTTGAAAATTGAAGACGATGAAATTTTCAGTTTTCAAAATGGCGCTGGTTCTGACGTTTTCCTTGTATTTGAAGTATCAAATTCGTGAAAAAGCCTTGAAAATGTCGGATATTTTTGACTACATGTATTTCTAACTTATCAATTTTGCATCCATAACCACAACCAATTTCCAGTTTTCAAAATGGCACCGGTTCTGACGTTCTCCTTGTACATAAAGTATCAAAATCGTAAAAAATCATTGAAAATGTCGGCTATTTTGGACTATTTCTAACTTGTCAATTTTGCATCCATAACCATAACCAGTTCCATTTTCTAGGTGCTAAGGATCAAAGCTATGTGGGAAAAAACCTAAATTTTCTCAAATATGAGCATATATTTGAATTTTAAATTTATAGTGGAAAGGTGAGACTGCAGAGACCCAAATTGAGTTCATTAAAGTTTATGGCCGCTCTGTAGCCTGTTGTAGTTTTTTCCCAATTATTTTGCATAGTGTAAAGTTTGGCTTATATATAGTAACAACCTACTTATCTTTATTTAATGTTTTAGGAAACCAGGCCATAGACACTCTAATGGATTCAAAATGGGCAAAATCTTCTAAGAGTGAAATTCAATTTACAGACAGAAAATCATGCCTTTACTTTTTGGAAAGGTAAGATACAATGCTTATTATATGTTTGACATTTTAAGATATTCATTTATTGCAATATGATTTAAAAGTTCATTAATTTTAATAAACTTAATTTTCCTTAGAAATTAAGGTGTGCATGCATTTATATTGAACAATAATCATGTTGTAATAGTAAGGCCATAATAAAATCCAAAAAAAAAAAAAATGTCTTCTTTAATTGTAGATTGATGGTAAAAGGATTATTTCATCGAGCCACAAAAATTGAAAGGAGTAAAAAAGATAAATTAAAAAAGAAGAAGAAAGATGAAGAAATAGAAGAGGAGAAGGTGAAATTTTAATTGGAAATTTCTATTTGTTAAAAAGTTTCACATAATATAAAATTATGGACCCTTTTGGTAGTGAATATGCTTTGTTAGTCACTAGAAAAATATCAATATTGATTTTCATTTCTATGAAAAGAAGAGCAAAAAGGAGAAAAAGAAAATAAAGGATAAAGATGCCAAGGATTCTGATGCTGACAAACCAGACACATCAGAAGAAAAGAAGGTAATTGTTTATAAATGTCTCCTACAATGTGAAGAAATAGGTTCACCTATTATTTAATGGATCAGATTTCATGCCTTTGACAAATAGTAAGAATTTCTTGATGGATATATGTGCAGGAAGATATGTTGTACTATTTTATTATAGTTAACCTTTGAAGTATTTTTGATAACATAATTTCAGGGTCTGGTTAGACTACAAAAGCTATCAAAATTGGTGTTAACTTGAGATATACATGTATTGTTTATAACAAATTCCGTTTTGTATTAAAGAGCTCTTGATCAATTTTTAGGCTGAAGAAAAAGAGAAAAAGAAGGAAGAACCAAAGAAAGATGAAGAAAAGAAAAAGAAAGAAAAGAAGCTAAGACTGGACATGGCAGAGGAACAGAGATTTATTGATGGGGAGGAGGTATATATTGTGATCATCAAAAGATCATTGATCTTTACTTCTTGATTAACAAACTAAGATATAAACTGCAAGAGTATTCAAATCAATGACAGTGTTAAAAGAAATTTCTTAAGAAATTTTAGAGAACAGTCTTACTTAGAGGTGGCCAGGTGCTTTTTTTACTTCAGAGCTAATGTATGTATTTTGACTATTCATAAATAATGATATTCAAAATAACCTTTTACAGATATATGTGTGGATTTATGATCCTGTTCCAATGTCCACATTTTTAATTGGACTATTGATGGGTATGTTTTTAAAAATGGATACGATAAATTTAACAACATATTATGTGGAAATAAAATTTTATAAGCTTTTTAAGACAAGATGAATATGGAATAAGGATTTGCACATTATCATTTTGTAGAGAAGCAATTTCAGATTGAGAACATGCAATAATGAAATACAGACAAGAAATAAATGAAGTTCTCTATTGTGGTATCTGTTCATTTTTTCTTTCCTTTTTCAGTGCTCGGTGCTGCTTTACTGTGTGTGTTCCCGCTGTGGCCTGATTGGCTAAGAGTGGCCGTCTATTATGTCAGCTTAGTTGGAGCCAGCTTTGTTGGTTTCATTCTGTGTCTGGCTGTCAGTAAGTGATTCTTATTAAAATGATTCCAATTCCAGATCACTATCAATGCAGTTAAGAGGTTCATGATAGAGCATGATAAAAAATGACCAGGTGAACGTCGGTACCTCGAACACTGATACATCTGGAATACCATGGATATGTCGAAGTGATTTGGAAGTCCCAACTGCTTATTCTTAAAGTATTTTACCCGGATAATTCAAATCATCGCATATCTCAAAGTTTTCCATGTACCCATTGAGTTCGAGATAACGAAATTTGACTGTACTCTGATACATTTAAGACACAGTTATGCTTGTCAATAATATTTTTATATTTACATACCTACAGTATTTTGTCTCCAAGTAATGGAAATTTAAGAAAAATTATTGGAGGTACCCCCTACTCATTAAAATCATAAACCACAAAATCGTATCAAGAATGCCCTTTTTCAAACTAAGTTACAGTATGTGAACATGTACTTTGAATTTTAATCAGTATGTTCAATTTGTATTCTACAGTTCGAGGAATTCTGTTTTGTGTTCTGTGGGTTTTAACACTGGGCAAAGTGCATCTATGGATTCTACCCAATCTAACAGAGGATGTGGGATTCTTTGACTCATTCAAGCCATTATATACATACAAAGTCATGAATAAAGAGGAACAAGAAAAAGAGAAAAAGAAGAAAGAGGAAAAGAGGAAAAAGAGAAAGAAACGTGAACAAGAGGCTGGGGACTCGGAGAGTGAAACAAACGATAAAAACGAGGAAGAACAAGGTCAGGAGGAGGAGGAAGAGGGACAAAACGGGGACCAGGAGTTTGAAATGGTGCAGAGGGAGGAGCTGGAGGATGAAGAGGAAGGGGAAGTAGAGGGATCTGAGGAAGGGGAGGTCACTGGAACAGAGGAGGAAGACAAGAAGACAAAGTGAGAACAAATCAGAGAACTGGACTAAGATCTCCACAGAAATAGGGGGAGGAGAAGGGAGTTTTACAAGGATTTGTGTAAATTATATCAGACATATATTTTAAATTTTACGAAAAAGTTTGGTATTTTTTGGATTTATTTTTTTATTAAAAAAATTATGGGCAGTATTTGTTGAAAAGCATGAATTGTTACTTATGAAAAGAATCAAATTTTATTGTATGGAAATTAAGCTGTTTCAGTATATTTTTGACACAGCACAATTATTTCTCAATTTTTAGCTCTACTGGTCAGAGACCAGAAGAGCTTATGCGATAGTAATGCGTCCGGCGTCCGTCCGTCTGTCTGTCTGTCTGTCTGTCTGTCCGTCTGTCTGTAAACAATTTTTCAAAACGCTACTCCTCCTACAATTTTAGTCTGATTTCAATATAACTTGGCACACAAGTAGACTACACTAAGATACATAGAATAGTGCATGGGTTTTTGATTTCGTTGAACGGTGTTGCCATGGTTACTAAAAATAGAATTTTCTGTGAAATTCCTTTAAAACGCTACTCCTTCCACAGTTTTGTTCTGATTTCAATATACTTTGGCACACAAGTAGACTACACTAAGATACATAGAATAGTGCATCGGTTTTTGACTTCGATGAACGGTGTTGCCATGGTTACTAAAAATAGAATTTTCTGTGAAATTCCTTTAAAACGCTACTCCTTCCACAGTTTTGGTCTGATTTCAGTATAACTTGGCACACTAGTAGACTACACTAAGATACATAGAATAGTGCATCGGTTTTTGATTTCGATGAACGGTGTTGCCATGGTTACTAAAAATAGAATTTTCTGTGAAATTCCTATAAAACGCTACTCCTTCCACAGTTTTGGTCTGATTTCAATATAACTTGGCACACAAGTAGACTACACTAAGATACATAGAATAGTGCATAGGTTTTTGATTTCGATGAACAGTGTTGCCATGTTTTCTATAAAAAAATTTCTGTGAAATTCCTTTAAAACTCTACTCCTTCTACAGTTTTGGTCTGATTTCAATATTACTTGGCACACAAGTAGGCTACACTAAGATACATAGAATAGTGCATCGGTTTTTAATTTCGATGAACGGTGTTGCCATGGTTACTAAAAATAGAATTTTCTGTGAAATTCCTTAAAAACGCTACTCCTTCTACAGTTCTAGTTTGATTTCAAAATAAGTTGGCACACAAGTAGACTACACAAAGATACATAGAATAGTGCATCGGTTTTTAATTTCGATGAACGATGTTGCCATGGTTACTAAAAATAGAATTTTCTGTGAAATTCCTTAAAAACGCTACTTCTTCTACAGTTTTGGTCTGATTTCAATATAACTTGGCACACAAGTAGACTACACTAAGATACATAGAATAGTGCATCGGTTTTTGATTTCGATGAACGGTGTTGCCATGGTTACTAAAAATAGAATTTTCTGTGAAATTCCTTAAAAACGCTATTTCTTTTACAGTTTTGGTCTGATTTCAATATAACTTGGCACACAAGTAGACTACACTAAGATACATAGAATAGTGCATCGGTTTATGATTTCGTTGAACGGTGTTGCCATGGTTACTAAAAATAGAATTTTCTGTGAAATTCTTTAAAAACGCTACTCCTTCTACAGTTTTGGTCTGATTTCAGTATAACTTGGCACACAGGTAGACTACCCTAAGATACATAGAATAGTGCATGGGTTTCTGATTTTGATGAACGGTGTTACCATGGTTACTAAAAATAGAATTTTCTGTGAAATTCCTTAAAAACGCTACTCCTTCTACAGTTCTAGTTTGATTTCAAAATAAGTTGGCACACAAGTAGACTACACAAAGATACATAAAATAGTGCAATGGTTTTTGATAAGTACATACCAGTAGAGCTACAGTCTCGACAGAGACTTCTGGTTTTCTCTTTAAAATTGTTGACAAAAGTTGCATATACATGTACATATGTAATCTGAAAATTACATATTAATGAAATAATTTGCAAGTTTAGATAAATGTCATATTTTACAACTCGGAAATAATTCTCCCATTACATTACTTATACCTACTGTGAAGCTTGAATCTCTTTTGATTTATTGTTACAGCTTCAAAGGATCTTGTTTTTATTAAGTGTTGTTAATAAAGGTGATTGTCAAATAAATATCCAGTTCTTCTTTCCAAGATACTTGCAGATACATTTACATATGTGCAACTGTTTAGCAATTATTTCAATCTGTTTAAAAAAAAATTACAACATTTCTTCTGAAAGAAAAAGAGATTACCAGTAATAAAAGTATATCTCTCAATTGGTAGCAAAATAATGAATTTCCTTATTCAATAATTATACAAGATATGATTGTGAAGTACTGATGCCCCATGACTCATTGCAAAGGTTTAGAGATAAAATAAAAAGAGGTAAAAAGCAATAGTACCCAAAAGGAAAGTCTTGCAAGATGGAAAACACCTGTGAATAAAAAAAAAAACAACCTTAGCTTAAACAGTTCCAATGTTATGGTGAAGATTTAAGTTTTTCAGTAGGTAGGTCACCTACCAAAGTCAATGGTCAACATTATTGAAACTCAAGGAAAGGTCCTGCCACAAGGAATATACCTATGGAATATAAAAGCCCTTGTTCTAACCATTCAAAAGTTTGGTGCAAGTCTAAAGTTTTTTTTCTAAAAAAGACCAAACACTAAGATCAAATGGTGGGTCAAACTGCAAGCTCAAGAAGTTAAGTATTTTGGTACTAAAGATATTCTTGTCACAAGGAGTACACCTGTGAAATATGGATAGACAGGGCGAAAACTTTATTACCCTGTAAACAAAGATTTGGGGGCATAAAGTTCATGGAATCAAGAGGGACTGAAATCTCCAAATGAGTTTCATCACTGGACTCTCCCTTGAAATCTGGATAAATGACAATTAAACATTGTATTGCTTTATATCTTTATTCAAGTAAACAACATCATACAAAACAAAGGTACACCAGGCATATCTCTATCTCATTAATATACCACTTCAAAAATGGGCTGGAATACATGTACATGTAATGTACATGTATTACATCTATTGAAACTATTAAACAAAAGTGGAAAAGGCTTCTAAATACATTAAGATAATTCAGTTTCTTAAGTAAAAGTTTATGTTATTTATCCATAAATTCAACATTCATCTTTGATAAATTTTGTGTAAGAGATATGCTAAAATTCACATAACCGCTTCCCTTTAAGAGGAAAAATGCTATGTTAAGTAATACTGCTACAGAATCCAATCTTGTGCAACATAAAACAGGTTTAACAGCAAAGTATTTGATATATATACATAATGTAACATACATGAACAAAATAAGAAGTTGATCAGAAAAGCTTGCCCTCATCAATCATTGACATTTAGCTTGATTAACATTGCAGATTGAAGTGTTTTGTGTCCTAGGACACTGTACAGTACAATAATAATCTATAAGCATACTGAGGGTAGTCTAAATTTTAATCATTTGCTTCACAGATCTTCTAGTATAGATTATGTACTAGAGACACTAGTCACACTACAATGCAGTAAAATAAGATTGTAACACTATTAAGTTCAGTAACAATGTTAAATATAACAAAAATAAACATATACATTGTATATACACATGTATACAGCACAAAATAAGCACTTAGCTGGATGTCGGGTATCACAAAATGTACATTAATATGCATGACTAGTTAGTAACCAATCCCATATGAAATAAAAGGGGTCAATCTCGATACAATCTGATTTCACACAAATAACGCCTGAATTTTACAGGTTATTCATGAAGTGAATAATAACATGCAAAACAAGTCAAAGCATCTTTTAAACATCACATTGTAATTTGTACACAAGAATATTTTTCTTTATGCATTCATAAATTTCTAATAATGTCTATAAAATGCCCTTAACACTTTCTTGTTATCCCTGCAAATCAAACTTTCTTTAGATAAATCTTTCTGTCATTTGCCTTTGCTTAAATTTTATACATACATGTAATTGTATAAAATAACAGAAGTGTGATAAAAACAGACATTTCACAAAAAAAAACCCAATTATCACATCATACATAGCTTTTTATTACAAACAATCTTTAGCTTAATGCAAGAACAGACATCACTTGTAAAAATCCAGCAAGTAATGGCAAAGACCTTAAATGGCCTTGACACCATCTATACAAATTAAACACATTTTCTTTGAGGCAGAGACCTTCATTGGTGTTAAATCATACAGGATTCTGATTCTTTACCAGAATGGACACCACCCAATGTAACACTGACACAGATTTTCGTGGGAGGTGGCTTGTTTGATAAGGAGATCCACTTGGGTGGTGACATCAATGGCATCTCCCGAGGAGAAGTCCTTACCGGTCAGTTTGTCCCTGACCCGGTTAATGATGGACAGGGCTTTCTTGTTGATGACCTCTGCCTGGAAGTTGTCCCCACCTACAGAGCTGGCAGTCTCCGGGGCTGAGCGTTTGTGGGCCGTCTGACTCATGTCCACGCTCTCCAACATGTCCGCCTGTTCCTGGCTTCCTCCCGAGTACGAGTCTTTTGTTTTTGTCTTACCCTTGGCTGTAGCTGAAATGAATGTCTCAGAATTAAAAGAATAAAACAGAAAATTACATGTGTCACAGAGCAATCGCCCGATTTTTGTTAATTAATTGTAAATGAGTGAGTGATAGGTTGCAGGTGCGCAGCGCAGGCGTTGTAGCCCTGTTTCCCAAGAGTGTAATTTTAGTTAGTTAGAGAGAAAGCGAGTCTTTTATAATTTGTTTTTGTCTTTCACCCTTGGTGAGCTGTATTTGTGTGAGAAAGTGGGCTGAAAGAGAGAGGAGAACAAGTGAAAGTCAATGTGTGGACGTCAGAATCAAATATATATTGTGTTGTAATATGTAAACAGGAAAATAAAACAATATTATTAACCATGACCTTAAAAATGTCCAGCTTGTTTGAAATTCAAATAAACTAGAACTGTCCAAACGGGACAAAATACCCCCCGCTGGGTTTTTCAGAAGTAAGTTTTTCCATAATAAAGATATGTATCACACATGAATTATGAAATTTTTCTTCCAGTGACCTTGAAGTTCCCCAAATGACCTTGGGTCAAGGTCATGACACACCCTTGGCTCATGGGCCATCTTTGCATGAAATAAGAACCTACCAAGTTTATCAATAAAAAAGATATGGACAGGACATGAATTATGAACTTTTTCTTCCAGTGACCTTGAAGTTCCCCAAATGACCTTGTTTCAAATGACCTTGGGTCATGGTCTTTGTGTAGAATGAGAACATGACAAACCCTTGGGTCAAATCATGAATTTTACTTCCAGTGACCTGTAGAACTTCCCCAAATGACCTTGGGTCAAGGTCATACACACAAGTTTATCCATAAGAAAGATATGGACCGGACACAAATGTGAAATGAGAACCTACCAAGTTTATGAACGCTTTCTTCCAGTGACCTTGAACTTCCCCAAATGACCTTGGGTCAAGGTCATGACACACCATAAAAAAGATGTAGACCGGACTGGAATAATGAAATTTTTCTTCCAGTGACCTTGTCAAATGACCTTGGCAATCTTTGTGTGTGTGAAATGTACCAAGTTTATCCATAAGAAAGATATGGACCGGACACGAATTATGAACACTTTCTTCCAGTGACCTTGAACTTCCCCAAATGACCTTGGGTCAAGGTCATGACACATTCTTGCGTCATGGGCAATCTTTGTGTGAAATGAGAACCTACCAAGTTTATCCATAAGACACGTTTGCATTTCTTCCAGTGACCTTGAACTTCCCCAAATGACCTTGGGTCAAGGTGATGACACACCCTTAAGTCATGGGCAATCTTTTGTGGAGTAGTAGATTCTAGTGTCCCTCCGTAAGAAAGATATGGACCGGACACGTTTGCATAGACAGACGGACAGACGGACAAGGTGATTCCTATATACCCATAAAAATTTCAAACACAGAATAAGTATAAGGATGTTAACTTGCAGTTTTATAAATGACTCTGTGACAGGGTGACAAATACATTTATTTACAAATTCAGTCATGAACCATACTGACCGAATCATGTGTCAAAACTAGCAGTAAGTTAATACATACTGTCCATGAGTCTCCAGTTCAGCAGGGGGTCATACACAAAGGCTTCCAGTACGGCCATCAGACTGTCCTTGTGCTCACGTAACACCTCCATCACACTCTCACAGGTCATCTTGTAGTTACCGTCAATACCAGTCACCTAATAAAACACAGCATTACCTTGTAAATAATTATAGACCTTAAGTGTTTTCTTGTAAACTTCCATGTGAAAACATTTCTATGTAAAGTCCATATTTGTGAAAAAGATTCACCTTTTATTAATGAAATAAATTATTTCAAGTGAATATAATTAATTTTTTAGAGATAAATTATTTGAATTTATTTTTACATGGCCAGTAAGTATAACCTACCTCCATAGCATTGATCAACATGCGGGTCAGACGGAAAGGAATCTTTTCTGGGAACTTCTCCCTCACCATGGCAACCTCAAAACAGTCACCAAAGTCAATGTGGATCACTTTACCACTGGTACGGTCCAGCATCAGATTGGAAGGATGTCTACAGGATGATGAATGGTAGCGGGATTAAAATACAGCTCATGTATGTTTTTTTTTTATTACATCATCAATGGTAATTCTATATTCAAATAATCCAAATAAAAATCTCAGATTGCTTAGATTTACCTGTCTCCAAGCCCCAGTACATAACCAACCATTGACATCACAGCCAGGGAACGTGTGTAGTTTGTACGTCTGTCAAACCACACCTGTCAAAAGTAAACAGACATATTAAGATGTGTCTTTGCCTAGTAGAGGCAACACTATTAACAATTTAACTCATACCGGTATACTGTATGCAAATATCTATACCATTGTCATGTCAATTTAGACTGGAGCATATCAATACCTCTGAGCTGGGACTCTTGTACCACAGAATCTTGGCCAGGTCATCTCCTTGTGTGTGCTCTAGAGCATGCTCAAAGACCTCAACCTTCTGCATCAAGGTCAGGTGATCATAGTCAGGTGCCATCTACAAAAGAAAGAAATAAAATTTTTAATCTTTCCATCTATTTGTTAATCATTTTGTGATGAAATATACTTCAAAAACTGTAAATGTAGCTCTTACCCTAAGCATGAGCCTATGTTCAATATTCAGTAAGATTTTCTTTTTCTCTCTGTAATCACGGATCAGTGAATGAAGCGTGTCTGTGTGAGGGACCCAGCCAATCAAACCAGAGTTAGTGGACAGAGGAATAACAGAAAATCGCTGAATGCTACAGGAAAAGCAAACATATATTTTCTTCATCACAGTTTACTTTTGAAGGAAAAAATAAAATTATTATACATATATATATTCATATATAACCAAAAGCAAAAACAGTCTGAGTTCTGAATGATTATTAATACATAAAAGCATGATAAAGACTTACGTGAGGTTTCTCCTGAAGGTTTCTGGATTTTCCACAAGGAGAGAATTAACCAAACCAAAGAGCTGCATGACGCGTTCATCTTGTCTGAGGTCTTCGTGACCCTTCAGTAAAAACATGTATTCCAGTCCATTGGATCCTGTATAGACAAAGAGAAAATACTACATAAAATATCTCATTCTATCCAAATATACTGCAAATAGACAATAAAATACATTGCTGACTCACCAAATATGCTGAGTTTTCTGGGTCTCTGTTTTGAGGTGATGACCTGGAGTGAACTTTGACATCTGCGGATCTTTACGATTGGTTGGTTAGGTTCATATTTCCCTGGCACAGCTAATTCTAGATCCTGACAGCGGAGAAGTTTGGGGGAGACATACTGCAGCTCCAGGGAAGTCAGCTGGAAAATGAAATTTACTATAAACAACTTACCTTGTATGTGCACATGCTCCATCACTACAGTACTGTATGCATGTACATTAAATGTTGTATTAAATTAAAGCATTTAAAAATGTGAACAAATAATCTCTTCAATAAGTTAATCTAAGGAAAATGCTTAAAATTTAAATATATAAACCATCATCTAAGTGTTTCAAATGAAAAAACAGCATTGCCAACAGAGAAAATATACAGAAGAGCAAAGAATAATGCTCTTGTTAATTTGTTCTAAAACCATTTAACACTTTAAATCCCCCTACAGTGACACCTGTACAGGTAAGCCTTACCTGAGGCAGCTGTTTAGAGATCCTCCTGAACACGTGGTAGTAGAGGTCAGGTAAGACTTACCTGAGGGAGCTGTTTAGAGATCCTCCTGAACATGTTGTAGTAGAGATCAGGTAAGACTTACCTGAGGGAGCTGTTTAGAGATCCTCCTGAACACGTGGTAGTAGAGGTAGACTTACCAGATGTTTAGAGACCCTCCTGAACACGTGGTAGTAGAGGTCAGGTAAGACTTAGACTTACCTGAGGCAGCTGTTTGTAGTAGAGATCCTTACCAGAGGGAGCTGTTTAAGACACACGTGGTAGTAGAGATCAGGTAAGACTTACCTGAGGGAGCTGTTTAGAGATCCTCCTGAACACGTGGTAGTAGAGGTCAGGTAAGACTTACCAGAGGGAGCTGTTTAGAGACCCTCCTGAACACGTGGTAGTAGAGGTCAGGTAAGACTTACCTGAGGGAGCTGTTTAGAGATCCTCCTGAACATGTTGTAGTAGAGATCAGGTAAGATTTACCTGAGGCAGCTGTTTAGAGATCCTCCTGAACATGTGGTAGTAGAGGTCAGGTAAGACTTACCTGAGGGAGCTGTTTAGAGATCCTCCTGAACACGTGGTAGTAGAGGTCAGGTAAGATTTACCTGAGGGAGCTGTTTAGAGATCCTCCTGTACACGTGGTAGTAGAGATCAGGTAAGACTTACCTGAGGGAGCTGTTTAGAGATCCTCCTGAACACGTGGTAGTAGAGGTCCCAGGCCTGGGTCAGGTCCTTAACATTCTCTGATCTTTGGTACTTCCTACACCACTCCTGGGCCTCCATCAAGTCACGACCATAAGCCTAGCAGAGAACAAAAGAAAAGTCACCACTGTAAACCTTACAAAGACCAAAAGTAAGTCACAGCCATAAGCTAACAATGATCAAAAGTAAGTCACCTCACAAATAATTCTTGCCTTAGTAATATCCAGTATATTCCCTTCATCAAACAAAAAACTCAATAATTCAGCACTGTTTATTCATTTATTTTTATAATGTTAAATTATAATAACCAATGTCAAACTTCTACCACTCTTTTTATTTATACCTGATTGAATGAAGTTTCTTTGAGAGTCTGAGGACCCCGTTCCACCATGTTATGCAATGGTTCCAGCGTACCAAACATGCCCTTGATGTCTCTCTCACCAAAGTACAACCTGGAGGCTTCCTCCAAACCCTCGTGCCAGAGCTCATGCCAGAGGATGGCCACCCGAATCAGTTCTTCACTCACCTGTATAAAGGTGAAATAGACAGTGATTACAGGTGTTTCTTGGACAAATGTTTTTTCTAATTCTATCTAATTTATGCAAATTCTTTAACATTAAAAAAAGAAATAAATTATAAAAACTGACAGTATAGGAAGCACCATCAACACCATCAGCAGTAATTTGATGGACTGCAGTCTTTGTTTTCCTAGTGCTAGAACTTACATGCTGGATTCCTAAATCAATATTAAATGCGAGAACTCACCAGCATTGCCTGTTGTACCAATGTGTTGCTGTGCTCACACATGTTCTTCAGGATTTTGTTGGCTGCTGTCTGACGTGTTGGAACATTAGACTTTGAGGCCACTGTTAGAGGGTAGATCAAGGCCTGAAAAAAAGGAAGGAAACTTTGGTAAATGTGGCTTGTCCACTAACAACAACAGGTCTCTCTACATTTCATCATATTCTGATAGTAAGATGTGAGAAAAAAATACCTGTGGGTGAGCTTTTCCAATGTCAATCAGGAGTTGACTTATCAGTCGACTGACAAGGGGGCGAGGAATATCGATTCTAGCGATCAATTGAGGAATAACCTACAAGTATCAAATGATCAAAGTCAATATTCACACCTGCATCATCTAAAGCTAAATATAAAGGAATGATACCTGAGTTTGATCAACAGACACCTCACCTGTAGCCAGTTCTCCACCTGTATTGTTTTGATTCCTTCAGTTAATGCCTCATATACTTCTGGCCATTGACCATAGTCAAACATCAGGGTCAACAACCTACAAGTTCAGATACACTGCTTTCCTACTTCACTTCAAAACGCCACATCAATGATACTTATTCAAATTCTTCAAACATTACTTGAAAATAACAAGATCTCCCATTACTTCTTAGTTACCTCAGAGTGTCCTGCAAACTTTTATGCTGGTACAGAGAAATGGATCGGAAAAATCCTTGAACTGCCAAAACACAGTACTTGTGCATCTTAGAGGTGGTCTGCGGATGCAATAAATATAATGATTACAACAAAGACATTTATATACTTAGAGTTTTCAACAATGGGTTTCACATTACAAATGTGTAAGTCATTACCGAGACATTGGTGTCATTCTTTGTTGAGATAGGAGCATCCCCTCGCCCTGGGCCTATATCCCCTGGGGACTGAGGGACAGCTCCACTTTTCTCTGACTGTTTGTAGAATAAGACTGCCTCATAGTTGATCAAAGCCCATCCATGCCAAGCCTGTGAAGTTAAGATTAATTAAATAACAGAACATGAACAACGATTCATATATTTCTCAGACTTCAACTTTGCTCTAGCTGTCTTAGAAAATAATATACAAACAGTTGTAAAATCTTAATGTTCCTCACATTCCAGCTTAACTTAAATGCTTGATATTTTTGTCTCTTTATATTCATAGTCTTCTCACTTTGTCATTGACAATAATGTCATTACCTTGTACCAATACTTGTCGTATTCCGTGGCCAGACTGAGCCTAGTAGGTAACAGGTAAAATAACTTTGCATTTTTGAAGTTTTTTTTCTCGAGGACAGATTAATATGGCATTAGTTTCCTAAGTTTATATCATTTACATGAATTTTAATTTTTCAGCCAGATTCTCTAACTCCGTATTACTGTATACAGGGAAATTGCCCCCGTTTTATTTTCGCCCCTTTCGTTTGGGCGAATTTAAAAGGGGGCTCCTTAAACAAAACTATGATTGGGCAATCTCCGGGGCAGCTTCAGGTAACACCTAGCAAGAAAGAGCTTGTTTGAGAGCCTCTAATATATACATGTAGGTAACAGGTAAAATAACTTGGCATTTTTGAGTACATGTTTTTTTTGCATGTCCAGAGTTCCCGAAACTGGTCAAAAATATGTCGGACAATTGTCCTGTAAATATTCAAAATTCACCGATTAATATGGCATTAGTTTTGTGTCCAAATAAGTTTATATCATGTTACATGAATTTTAATTTTTCAGAGATTTTTTAGATTCTCTACAACTTTTGTCTTGTAGCTTAATCTGGGAGGATTTTAATTTATGTGCCAGAAAAATATTATGTAAAATATCAAAATTGTTTAGCCTGAAAAACGTCAGATATTTCTGACTAGTTAAAACGTATTAAACAACCTCCACACAGTTAAAAATATGTACTAATGATATATGAATATGCTAAATTATCATGAAAATGCCTATTAGTTTATCATTTTCATTGTCTTCTGCTTAGCTTATGATTTATATTTTAATGCAAGATTAATTTTTGCAGAGTTTTTCCAACATCTTCCAATGTTGGATCACAGGTTTTGAATTTGTGGTTAAAGAAGCAATGGTAGGCAAACATGATACTTTAGTGTTTGATATGTAAACATTTTGTCAACTTTTTGTGGAGTACATGGATTCATAGCTTTTTGCATGTCTAAATTACTGCCCCCCTCCCCCGAAAAAATAAGTGGTTTCACAATACTGGATTTTAATATACCTGGCTAACAACTTGTTGAGCTGAGTTCTCTGCTGAGTGTCCTCAGGAGTTATGAGCTGGAGAGCTCTAGTTTGAAGTGAGTGCTGAACAAAGTGTTGTAACTTACTATAAGCAGAGTCCTGGAAAAAATTATTTTAAAAAATGACACAGTGTAAAATTTTCTTCAGTGAATAAATAATCATCACAATGGTATGCTTCATATTGGAGTTATAGCAGGATTACTCACACTTTATATTTTATTGTAATGTTGATTGATAAAATGTAATTGAGTGGATATCTTAGATTATGACCTGGACATACCTTTTGGTTGTTCTTCCACATGTGTTTGAGGAAAGCAAATGTGACTTGTGGATTGGTGGTAGGAATTGGCTTGTCTGTATTTTTAGCTGGATCCATACCAAGCAGCATTACCAATGTCTTGTGTGATAATGCCTACATGGAGAATTTGTAACACTCAAAAAGAGGTTAAATGTAATTCATACTCATGTCATTTTTCTTTCACAAGTGTTTTAACAAACAAGGAAAGATAACATAAAATATCTATGGTTTGAATGTTTGAGATGGTTATTCTTCCAGGATATCTGTTTTACAAGCATTATTTTCTTCTGAAAACAAGTACATACACAATAGCTTTCAAACACACATGTAGATATTAATTAACTTTGTACTTGTAAACATTTTATTTCACCAGGTTTGTTTTTTCCTTCTTCACACTTACCAGTCTTCCACTTTTTCTACACAAGCTGGCATACTTCAGCCATGTTTTCATGTCTTCCAGTGGGGACACCACCAGGGACCGGACCTGGATGATTTTCTGCCAATCTTCCACCACTCGCTGACAACCCTGGAGACGGTCCCACCACATCTGTTTAATGGCCTCCTGACGCTCAGGGACCAGTTTAAACTGCATCACTTCCTCTAGCTCAGATAACATCTGAACATTCACCATGGCCTGCAAATGACAAAATGTCCAGCCCTGTTATTTTTTTTTCTTTTCAGCCCAGTTACTTACAGAGTACCAATGTACTAGAAGGTACTTACACCATTAGTCCAGTTATTCAGAAAGTACAGCTGTACTGAGAGTTACTTACACCATAAGCCCTGTTGTAACTTTCTCCAGCCATAGCTGTTAGCTCTGTATCAAGAATGTCTCGAGCCTTGTCAATACACTAAAAGTAAAAAAAAACCACTTAACCCACTGTGATTAGATTTGCAAGAAGTGATGATTGATAAAAAAAAATTTCTACAATATCTCTACTGTACCTGTTGAGCAAGCTGGTAGTTTTCTGTGTGGAGAGCAAATACAGCTCGATAAAATGCCCCATTGTAACTGTTCCTTGGAATCAGACACATATACTCCTCCATGCTGTCCCACTGACCTACAAATCACAACCAATTTACAAACTGTCTAATGCACAAAGAACAAATAATCAGAAAACTGTCCCACTGACCTACAAATCACAACCAGTCTAATGCATAAAGAACAAATAATCAGTAAACTGTCTCACTGACCTCCAAATCACAACCGGTCTAATGCATAAAGAACAAATAATCAGTAAACTGTCCCACTGACCTACAAATCACAACCATAACGAACGAACAATCAGTAAACTGTCCCACTGACCTACAAATCACAACCAGTCTAATGCATAAAGAACCAATAATCAGTAAACTGTCCCACAGTCTCAGGCATAAAGAACAAATAATCAGAAAACTGTCCCACTGACTTGCAAATCACAACCAGTCTAATGCATAAAGAACAAATAATCAGAAAACTGTCCCACTGACTTACAAATCACAACCAGACTTAGGCATAAAGAACAAATAATCAGTAAACTGTCCCACTGACCTACACATCACAACCAGTCTAATGCATAAAGAACAAATAATCAGTAAACTGTCCCACAGTCTCAGGCATAAAGAACAAATAATCAGAAAACTGTCCCACTGACTTACAAATCACAACCAGTCTAATGCATAAAGAACAAATAATCAGTAAACTGTCCAGGCATAAAGAACAAATAATCAGTAAACTGTCCCACTGACCTACAAATCACAACCAGTCTAATGCATAAAGAACAAATAATCAGTAAACTGTCCCACTGACCTACAATTCACAACCGGTCTAATGCATAAACAACAAATATTCAGTATACTGTCCCACTGACCTACAAATCACAACCGGTCTAATGCATAAAGAACAAATAATCAGTATACTGTCCCACTGACTTATAAATCACAACCAGACTCAGGCATAAAGAACAAATAATCAGTAAACTGTCCCACTGACTTACAAATCACAACCGGTCTAATGCATAAACAACAAATAATCAGTAAACTGTCCCACTGACCTACAAATCACAACTGGTCTAATGCATAAACAACAAATAATCAGTATACTGTCCCACTGACCTACAAATCACAACCGGTCTAATGCATAAAGAACAAATAATCAGTAAACTGTCCCACTGACTTACAAATCACAACCAGACTCAGGCATAAAGAACAAATAATCAGTAAACTGTCCCACTGACTTACAAATCACAACCAGACTCAGGCATAAAGAACAAATAATCAGTAAACTGTCCCACTGACCTATAAATCACAACCGGTCTAATGCATAAACAACAAATAATCAGAAAACTGTCCCACTGACCTACAAATCACAACCGGTCTAATGCATAAAGAACAAATAATCAGTAAACTGTCTCACTGACCTACAAATCACAACCGGTCTAATGCATAAAGAACAAATAATCAGTAAACTGTCCCACTGACCTACACATCACAACCAGACTCAGGCATAAAGAACAAATAATCAGTAAACTGTCCCACTGACCTACACATCACAACCAGACTCAGGCATAAAGAACAAATAATCAGTAAACTGTCCCACTGTCTCAGGCATAAAGAACAAATAATCAGAAAACTGTCCCACTGACTTACAAATCACAACCAGACTCAGGCATAAAGAACAAATAATCAGTAAACTGTCCCACTGACTTACAAATCACAATCAGTCTAATGCATAATCAACAAAAAATCAGAAAAAAACTCCATTTCTACTCCATTTTTATCTATGATGAATGCCAATAATACCAGTTACCATGCTTATTTCATCTCATAATCTAATTGACAAAATAGTTAATGTAAGTATTAATACAGACCGAGACCCCAGGCAGCTGAGGCAGCCATTCTAGCCATGTTTGTTCTAAAGAACAAATAATCAGACTGCTGGTGCCCCACTTTGCACACATCTGGTGGATGGCATGGATAAAACAGTCATACAGTGTACACTAGCAGTTTAGTACAAAAATACAACTCAACTGAATAGGCAAGAAAAAATCATAGTACATGTACAACAAACATTCACAAATAATAGAAATTTAATTTAAGTACAATGTCATGTAAATAACAGTTTGATGGCCATTCCAAGTTTTTTCAGAAAACTGTCCCACTGACTTACAAATCACAACCATATAATGAAAAAACACACAATCAGTAAACTGTCCAGGATAAAGAACAAATTTTTGTAAACTTGTCCCATTTCTCAAATCACAAAGTTAATGCATAAAGAACAAATAATCAGTTGTACTGTCACTGACTCTACAAATCACAACCGGTCTAATGCATAAAGAACAAATAATATAAACTGTCCACTGACTACAAATCACAACCATAGCTACATGTAAACGAACAAATAATCAGCGTTATGTCTTTATTTCAAATCACAACCAGACTAAGTTATAATAAAATTGTTAAATTTTATAACTAATTAATTATCACAAGTGCAGCTATTAATAGTCTCTAAACGTTAAATGACTTTCCTATATGCTATTACGATGAGTGAACATGTGTAAACTGTCCCACTGACTTACAATACAATCAGCGAATAACTAATGGACAAAAATAAAACTTGTTTCTACTCCATTTTTATCTATGATGAATGCCAACTAATACCAGTTACCAGTTCTTATTTATTTGATGATTTTTTAAAACCAAAATAGTTAATGTAAACTACATGAACTAACATGCATGAGAATGCATGTGGGCAGCCATTCTAGCCATGTTTGTTCTGTTCTCGTCACTGCTGGTGCCCCACTTCTCACACGCTATCTGGTGGAGCTGGCCCCTGGATAAAACAGTTGGCATATTGTAAACAGCTTTTGAACAAACACAAATTATTGAATAAGCCGATTTGAAAAAAGTAAAGCGTGATAATTACAAATTAATTGAATTTAATTTAAGTACAATGTCATGTAAATAACCAGTTTGATGGCCATTCCAACACCTATATAAATCTATCGTAGTCTATTCTCAATTTTCCAAATAAACATGGAGAAACACACAACATCAGGAGTCATGAAATTGATTAATTTAGTCGAAATTTTTGAATTTTGTCAATTTCTCCAAATAATACTTTACAGTAAGTTATATTGGGCGTATTTTAAGCATTTAATCCCTTGTTTTTGCTTAAGAATAGATATTTCTTCTATTAAAGCAGTTTAGTTAGATCAAATCATTTGAAGGGCATCATTTTTATTACTTTTAAGCCTGTGTTTTATGTTTTGGCTTGTGTGTTTTTTGCGAATAGGTAGGTAGGTTTTTGAAAGATGGGTGGATGCTAAACAGAGAAAAAACTTGGAATGGCCTATGGTATATTTTTAACCCTGTGATGATGCCTGGCTATATATCCAGCACTGTTAACCTACCACTCTGCCAGGGCCTCCAGACACCTCATCCTGCCCATTGTAAGGTTAAAGTCGTCTGGTTTCTCCTCCTGTTTCTTCTCATAAGCCTCCAAAGCCTTGTTCCATTCATGGAGCTTCTCATACCAGCTCTCCTGTACTTTCTGCAAATAAAAAAAAAAACAAAGTAAAATAAGGCTGTTTACGTCTTTCTAAATGAAAATTCCTCATTTGTAGTCCCCTCATTCAAAAAAACAAGTTTCACATTTTCAGGAAAATTGATTGTACATGTTTAAAAGCTGTATTGAATCTGTTGTTGATGTCTTTTAATGTATCATTTATGAAATTCTCTTATGATTTAAGACAAATAAGCTATTGGATGAGATAAGAGTCCTACCACATCAGTCCTGTGATTCTGTGCATACTGTAAAACACCAGATGCTGACTCAGGCTGCTGTAACTTGTTGTTAATGCTGAAACACCAAAATGCCACAATTCAGAATGGAAGACAATGAAGTACAGGAAATGTTTTCAAACAAAATCTCTGTATTGCTATCATTATAATAAAACTTAGATACTGAGATTCGTGTTTTTATCTACCTGATCAAAGATTCCAGAGTAGCTGTAGTGGGCCCTCTATGGAACTCTTCTTCCTTGTAATGTAGAGCCTTAGCATATGCTCGACACTTCATGGCCCGGGATCCCAGCAGTGAGGTGTCTAGAGGCAAGGGGCCCTGAAAAGTTGGGTGTGAAATTAATTCATTATACAAGAATCTTGAATCCAAATAAGTTATGATAACTTCCTCAGCAGAAATTGTTATTTACACCCCTGTTAATGGATTTCCATGTAAATATAGTGCTTACTTTATCACAGTGTTCCATGAATTCGGCTAGATTTAGAAGAGTCTGAGTAATCTCAGGAATCTCCTGAGAGGTTAGAGCTTGTTCCAGACTGAGAATGAGTTCATCTTGTTGTGCTTCTGTTAACTCTGTCCAACACGACACAAAGGCAGCATTGAATAAGTCCCTGAAAAAGATTGATTCAGTCTCTTACAGTATATACATGTACATGTACATTGAAGCATTGAATATACACTGTAGAATAGGTCAAATACATAAATATGTTCCTGTACATGTTCAAAGGATTTAATTATTGACCAATTTAAAGGTTCAATAGTTATTTATGTTCAGTTCCTGCTTTTGTAAAGCCTTACTTTGCCAGTGTATGTTGTATTTTTGACTTACTTTGCCAGTGTATGTTGTATTTTTGACTTACTTTGCCAGTGTATGTTGTATTTTTGACTTACTTTGCCAGTGTATGTTGTATTTTTGACTTACTATGCCAGTGTATGTTGTATTTTTGACTTACTTTGCCAGTGAGTTATAAGTCTGAGCCAGGGCCCAGCAGGATCGCAGTGCGGGGGAGGGAGACTCCTTCAGTAGTTCTATACTGAGTCTCCTCAACCATTCCATCCAGTCCTCCTTAGATTCCTTTCTCCCAGCCTCCAAAGCCTGTCACAGGAAAAAAATTCTATTATTTCAAGGCATCTTAACTAAAATGAACTCTAGTCAATCCCCTCAGCATTCCATATTAAAGCTAAAAACTAAATTTTATCTTTTCCATACTATGAAAAAGTGTTATCTACCATGTACAGTGTATTAGTAGCTTGATGGAACTTTGAATTGATTTTTTCAATAAGAATTTAAGAATCATTCTCTGTAAGAATCAAAGGTTCAGTGGACATTGTAGTTTACCTTTTGAAGGTTAGTAAAACTGACATGCAGCTTCTTAATAACAGCAGTGTCTGCCAGAGTATCATTAGATTCTGACGTCTTCCCACGATTCTTCTTGTGCTTCAGTAGAACTGGATCATCCTCTTCTTCAGCAATTGTGGAAGCCTATAAAAAACAAATTTAAACTTAACTAACAATTTAATCACCAATTCTTTCCCTTACCATTTCATTAAATGACTTCTCTGCCTGACCTTGAGAATTCTGGCCATCAGTATGAAGTATCTCTGATGAGCAATCTTGTGTTTCTGTATGACTCTCTGGACCATTGGAATAAAGATGTTGAACTTAGGCCCCAGCTGCATCACCATGGCACACAGCGTATCCATGGCAGAGGCCTGTAGCTCCGGTACAGAATCCAGTGTCCTTACTAGCGGGTGGATGATACGTGACGCAAAGTCCGTCAGATCAAGGGTGTACGTAAGTTTGTCCACGGTCTCTAGGGCAGTTCTTAAAAGAAAATAATGATTTTATCCACAAGGAAAAGGAAACATTTTTTTTTCTTCAAAATTTATACTAAAATACACATGTACATGTAATTTATTTTATACTAAAATACATATAATTTGAAATCTCTTAACCTCTAAAAACATTTATTTTGATGATAATGTACATCATTGAAAAGAAATGAAAAGCTTTGGGAAAATGCCATTTATGGAAGTGATCCCACTAACCTTTTAACAGACAGAGGCACATCAGGGCTGTCAAATAATTTAACCACAGGAGGGAGAAGGAGATGGAGATAGTCATCAAGATTGGCTCCAAACAACTGCAGGGCATTCAGCAACTGTAAAAATAACCCCAAAACTAGTTAGAGATCAGCAAAACAGAAACCATGACTGCATAGTACATTTCCTCATTTAGAGTACCTCTTTCTGCACTTTCTAACCAATTTTCCAGTAGATACAGAAAAATAATCTATGCTTTCACTGAAAATGTTGCTTAAAAGAACTGGATGAAAGCATGCCAGAAGACTGGCCCATTATCTGACAGTGGACACTGTGCCTACACTGACCTTGCCAGTCACTGCCCTGTTCTCACTGGAGTCCTGCATGAAGACTTTCAGAATCTGGGGGATGATTTGTGGCAGGTAGATCCTGAACTCTGTCCCCAGGGCTGTCACAATTTGCTCCACCAGGTTAATAATTGTATTCTGCATGGTGCTGTTTGGACCCCAGTATTCCTACAAATGACATACTTACTAGAATGAATATCAAACAAACAACATTTCTTAACTATTAGGCCAAATAAATTTATCAAACTTCCTCTTATTACATGTTTTAATACCAACACTCAACAGAACCATTGAGTTAACAAGCAGTACCTTTATTATTGCAAAAATATCGTCCAGGTAATTCCTTATGTGCTGTTTGACAATGGCAATGATGACTCCTAGTTGTTGGAACAGAAACTATGAAATAAAACAGAAAAAAACTAAATGCATATAGAACATAGGAAATCTACAGAAAATATCTTCCTGAACATAATTTTGACAATATGGAAGATGAGAAACACTAAGAAATTAAGCAAGTTTGTAAAAATAGCTGTTTTTTATCAGAATGTAAAACAAACTTGATGTTTACCCCAAGGACAGACTACTCATTAATTTGACTGTATACATGTATCAATAGAGGTATAAGACATGTGCTTGACCTCTCTAAATGTCTGGTCAGCGGATCGGATGACCGACAGGTAGGCTGGAATGACCTGCTGTATGTAGGGGACACACTTAATCCCCAGACTCTTAAAGATGAAGGTGATGGCCTGGACCACCATCGTGTGGTGCTGGGACAGGGAGGGATCTCGGATAATTCGCATTAGTGTTGCTATGGCGATGGCTGGATAGATCTCTTCTAGAGTGGTGGAGGCGGTCATGTTGGCCAACATCTCACTTGTGTTCTCTGAAGATAAAAATTGTTTACAATACTTATTGAATTAGACTGTAAAATGTTCCCCTAAATAAATACTACAGGAATGTCAAATAAGCTTGCTGTAAGAGAGGACCACTTATTATGTACTTAAAGGGCTGCAAATCAATCTTCAACTCTGAGTACAGTAAATAGACCCCAATTTTAATGAAATTTGGACTTATTACTACATTTCCTGGAAAATTCTGAAAGGCTACAATTTACATGTATCTGGCTGTCCCAGAAGATAAATGGCAGTTATTGAGCAGTATCTACACTGTAAAACATTATGTAAAAGCATTTATATCCGACATGATATTGACATCTCACCTGGCTGTGCACTATCAGAGGAGGATTTGACATCAGACATACTGACAGCATTAGGTTCTGTTCTCTGTATCACTCCCTGGTTCATCTTATGTTTGTGTGGGTCCAGGGCTCCCAGCAAACCCAACACACGAATCACCTACAAAATAAATGTGGACTTAATTAAGGATATGGGTAACATGATAAGTCAACCAAATCTGTCAATAGTAAATCAAATTAATGTTTGCTCTCATGTACATGCACTCTACATTATAAAGTGGTGATAATGAAGATTTTTTTCTTTACTGCCAGTTTATCCAAATGGATTCTCAATGTTTTCTAAATGGATACAGACTTACCTCCCTTCTGATTCCTGTAGCTTGCTCCGTTTTCAGGAAGTTAAGGAGGACCTCTAACAGAGAAGGATAGCGCTTGTAAGGCTCAATCACGTACCCCGTACTCTCCACCAGCTGTCCCAGGGTCCAAAGGGCAACCTATTGACAACCATAATTTATAACTAACATTTTCCCTCCTTTTCAAACAACTTTATTTTACATGTTATGTCTTCAAATTATAACTATATTTTGCTTTCGAATTCATGCCATTTAAAACAACTGTTACATTTAGTTTTGTATATCTTTATAGTAATTTTATATAGTTCTACCTCTCTTTTCTGCAAGGATGAGGAGTCCTGCAGCATTTCTAATATCAAGGGAAGCAACTCATCCATCCACTTTCTCATCTCTGTTCCACTGACCTGAATTTTTAAATGAAAAAAAAAATAACAATATATGAAATAAGTGAAGAAACTTCACACATATAACCAAAATTCTTATGATTGAAGCATTTTCTTGAGAGAGAAAAACAAAGAAGAATCTGTAATGTGAGTGGGGAGCAAAAAACTAGAAGTGTAACAACAGGGCAATGCATCAATCGTATTGATCGCAAGGTCTCACGATATGCATATTGTATCGCCATGTATGTATCATGATACAGTAAAAGTTAATTTGCATTGTCTTATCTTAAAATATAACACTAAGAAATGTTAAAGCTTCAAAATGATTGAAAACAAGGTAGCAATGAAAAAAATACAATGCTAAGTTTATGTTCACCATAAAAATAACTGGTTAGGGGTCTAAAAATATTTTTTTTTATATTTTCTATAAATTCGGAGGTTAGCAAGCAAGAATATGTGATTAGATCAGTTAATTTAATTGTTGACAGCTGTATCATGACACATGTTGTCTCGCATGACTACATTGTGATATGTATCATATCGTTAGGTAGCTTGCGATACTCAGGCCTACATATAACATACACTCAGTTAACTGCATTATTGCTACCTTTTTGAGAATCTGTTTCCTTTACCTGTGCCTGTTCCCCTATGGCTACCAGTACACTGATGGTGACATTGGGATTGGGATCAGGCTCCTTCAGTTTCGGGATCAGGGCATTCAGTATGGGCTCCATGTAAGGCCTCACCAGGCGAGCCGCATTGGCCACCAGGTGTCCAAGCATCTTAGCAGCTTGTTCTTTATTTCTTCCCACTCCACTGTACTCTAATTCAGTCCTGATCTGTTATCATTAAAATGTAAATGATCATTACATTATTTACATGTAGCACAATTTACCTGTACTATCCCTACATGTTCATGTACTTTAAATCTTCTAAGAGAACAGTCTATTAACATTCTTAAAAAGAATTTTGAGATAATGTATAATTTTTTTAAATTTTATTAATTTTTTTTTTTACAGAAGTTTATATTTAAATGGTACATTAGAAATCAGAGTAAAAATAAAATAAACACATGTAAATGTACAAGTTTTGTTCGATAAGAAATCTTTAACAATTATAAATGTCTCTGAATACCTGAATGAGAGTTTTTCTCAGAGAAGGCATCACATAGGCTGGGTTTTTACTACTAAGGCGACCTATGATACAAATAGCCAGTTCCCGGATTTCAAATACTTCATCATTCAAGGCTACAAACAAGGCTGATAAATTTTCTGCTTGGGCAAGATGTGGATCAAATCGATCATCCATGGACACCAGAACACAATACCTTATGTCTGAATCTGCAATGCCAAAGTTGATACAGATTTTCTTTAAACTTGAACAAATGAAATAATGACTGGAACTCAAAAAAGAAAATTTAAATATTGGTGATAGCCAAATGTTTACTTAAAAAGAAACATTTTCAAAGATATTTAATGGTGTTACATTTATTATAATTTTACCCTCCATTTACCCCTACTGATCGCTCAGTAATACCCCCCTTTTTTTACTGACCTGTGTCTGTAATGCCCACTACCAGGAGTTTGTGTAACACTTCTGCCACAGTGTTCATGGCTGCAATGCTGATCTGTCCCTGGCTGTTTGCCAGTAACTGAAATAAAGTCCAAAATTACATAAATGAGACCTTTCTGTAAATAGAGTATTTCAACAATCAAATACAGATTTTCATCTATCATGTATTCTTGCCCCAGAAATTTACACCATGGACCTTGTGGTACAAATCTTTCCAAAAGTTACACACAAAAACCTCTCACAAGACAGCTTTAATTCCTATCAATAACTGTACATACTTGGAGGAGTGGTGTTAGCAGTCTGGCACAGGTACGAACAGCCTCCATGCGGATCTCTTTGTGGTCACTGGATAGGTACTGCTCAGCACAGTGCTGGACAAACTGGGTCAGAGAGTGACCTTACACAAACAGAAGAAAGTACACATGAGAAAAACTTAAGATATGGACTGAAAGATACATTATAAAACTAGTTTGTTTATGTGTCAACTACCGGTAAAATGACAATTCAAAAATATTTGAATCATTTGGAATCATAAAATATGTTGTGTACATAAAAAAGTTAAAAGTCACCTTCAAAATCAAAACTTCCTAAGGTTTTCAAAGCTAGTGTTATGCTTGTGGCATCTTGAATGTCTGCTAAGTTTGTAAGAGACACTGAAAAAAAAACCCATCAGAAAAACTTTTTAAAATATGTGAATATTAACTTAAATGTTTATATGTTGAATTATATACTCAAACTTTCAATCCATAGTAAGTTTTACAAATGCTTAGAAGAATACTACCTGACAAAGGGAGGGGCATGACCGGACTTTTAGGTGCCCCTGGGTGCCTGAGTTGTCTGCCCATCAAAATCAGTGATAGATTCTTCAGGAGTCCTTCCTGGATCTCTTTCTTCAGTTGAGGTATTTGTATGGCCAGGTCACGCAGGGCTGCAGTCAGGGCAGGACTGGAATTAAAAGTCAGAACTACTATAACAGCCTAATATACATGTAGTTTTATCCAGCATATTGCTGTCAAAATTTTGTTACTTGCCATCAAAAGGATCACTGGTCACCAGCATTTAAGTGACAAATAGTATGTTAAGATTCTAGTACAAGGCAAAATAAAATGATTTTTTGGTATAATTCTACCTTAAACCAGTAGCAAACATGGAGTCTAACAAATCTCGGACATCCTTTATCATTGCTGGACCAACTGCCCTGGCTAACATACTGATACACGTAAACACAGCGGGGTCCACTGTAACATTCTTCTGTTTCCTTAGAAAAATATTTACATGGATCTGTTTTCATTATGATTAAACAAAACAACAATATCATCTCAATTTGATGATAAATATATTTTTAAATGGAATAAAAATACACAAGTTATCACAAGAAGAGCATTAATAATAGTGACAAAGGAAACTTGAGTACTGATACATGGATATAAAACTTGATTTGTTTACTGAGGAATAAAGGATAAAAAACAGACAGACATGACAGAGTTATATTACTTGGCTGGTAAATCTTTCGGTGGCAGGGAAGTTCTGATAACATCCAGGATCCCTGGGAGATATCGTACAATGTTGTCCTGGACCGAGATGGCTAGGAGTCCGATGGCCTGGAAGGTGGACGTTTTGTCACGGGTTGTCTTCAGAGAGCCCAGCAGGAAGCTTATTGTTTCATCTAAGTACCTGTAAAAAAATAACAACAACAGAATATTATTATAATTACATATCAGAAAGAAAATATGTTAAATTGTTCATAAAATATTTCATAAGTAGTAAACAAGTAATATTATTTTTAAATGAAGAATAAAATCATTTTGTCTGAAAACTTTTTGTGGGGTACACTAGTACCAGGAACTACAAAAGGATCCGCTTGTTAAACTTCATAACTACACTGACCCAACATTACAAAAACCAATTTTGGCCACAATTGCTTTCCAAAAAAAATATATCTCTTTTTAGCCTTTTGTATGTTATCTTAATTTTTATTTATCATTCTGGAAGTGACAAAATTAAATATTTAGAAAGATATCACAATATAACAGCTCAAAAAGAAATGCAATGTAGGTAGAACCCTCCATATGGGTTACTACAGACAAATCTAAATCTCAGTGTTACGGTATTGCAGTGATAAATATACATGTACTTAATGAAGACTTACAGTTTGGAGAATTCTTGAGGCTTGAAGGCAGCTAGTCGTGGAAAGATGACTTGTAGGATCAACTGAATGTGAACACTCTTACTGTTTCGGTGTCGCAGTAATAAGGCACACACCTTCAAAAATCAACCCAAAGTTACACCGGAGATCTAAGATAATCTTGACAGTCTTTCTTTAAGATAATCTACTTCCTCTAAGCCATACCTTGTCAAAGTGGCTCTCGACTAACTGTTTGGCCGTACGGCTTTCAAAACTAATCTTCTGCTGGTTTTGCCGATTCCCAGACATGAAGTTGTTGATGGGGAAAGCTTTATGTTGGAACTGCTGCAGAGCGAGGGAACTCGAGGGCTGAAGAGCCAAAGAACTGGAAGGAGACTTGTGGGTCTTAGACATCTCCTGTATAACAAATATTACAATGTCTAAATCAGATCATCAGTTTAATTTTGTATGCCTCATTTATGATGCTATTTATCTTTATAAAAGGCCACTCCATTATTTTTTCCTGTTAGTTTCTAGCATTAAAACATACATTTGTGTAACAATATGTCATCGACTTCCTCACTATTTGTACATTACGGTACCTTAAGAGTTCTTTCATGTTGATATTGCTGGTTAGTTATATCCTCCATCTCCATTCTTAACCTCTGTAAAATAACATCTCTTAGTTCAGAAAACCATTATCTCCCCTTTCCCCTTTCCTGTTCAATTTCTATTACTGTTGCACATGTTATGAATCTTTTTTGCTTAACATTTTTTTCAGATGACCCTTTAATTACTTAGCTACATGTAAGGGTATTGGGGTTTCCTAATATCTCAGATCTCCCCTTTAATATCAAGGATGTAAATAAGAGAGTGTATATAGGACCCATCATTACTTTGGAAAACAAAACAAAAAATGGGAAGGAAGGATGCTGAACAAATTTATTCGTAAAAGATGAAAATGATTTTCAGTTAACAGAAAACAGATGGATAAAAAACATAGATATCAGAAAATGCTGGTCTAAAAATTTTCATTTGAATTCTGCTAAAACTGCTCTCCATACCTCTCCCTCAATGTTGCTACATCTCAATATTTCATTCATGATGAGCAATGAGCCATGAGCCCAGTCGTCTCGAGATAGCTTCTTCTCTCGGCCTTGGGTCTCATCATATAGTTTCACGGCCTCGTCATAACATTGCTGGAACAGTGAATGTCCATGTGTACAATGTAAAGCTTCTATTATGGTCTGCATTCTGTCATATTATGTATAGAATCACGTGACATAAAGACTGCCCCCTACCTTGTACCACTGTGCCTTCTGAGTGGCCTTGCTCTCTCGTTGTGAGGTCACCGCCAGGGCTGCCCTCAAAGCTGCTACAGCTCCTTCTCGAATGTTTGGCTTTAAATGCAAGACAGATTAGATTATAGAGTATAACAATATGTAACGTAACATAATTTTACTTCAATTTGTCTTTACCATTAGAAAATCTAACCAAGCCTAGTCTCACCTTTGGGTCTCGTACAGCATTGAAAATGCAATCAAAGAATTGCTGCACTTGTTGGAAGAAGAAAGTGGGTGTGTTTACTGCAAGCTCCTTCAGAACCAGAACCTAGGAATTGTAAGGAAGCTTTAAATCAAATCTCTCTGCATGAACTGAATTTACATGTATTATGGAAGCAAATAAAACAAGAAACTCATTGATGCAAATTAAGTTATAGTCTTTATAATTCAAGAATTATTTTTTTATATGTGTGACCTTAGCTCAAACACAATTTAAATGATTTGCTTTATTTTTCATTTTTTAAAAGCCACTTTATTATTTTATATAAGCTCAGGCAATATTTTTAAAGCATATTTTCTATTATTCCATCAGTTTCTTTGGGTTTTTTCTTTATGTATACTAGTATATAAGGGACTAAAAGTCTCATTATAATGATAGGGACCAAATATTCTTATAAATCTTCTTTACATGCAAATTAACCTAGTTTTAAATTCACTCACAGAAAACTAAAAATCATATCAGTTTTAAAGCTTTCAATGAGAAATTTTCTGAGAATCTTATTATGTGTTTAAAACATAGTCAAATGCTCAAAAATAGTGCTAGGAAATCAATTCATGTAGCCCACTATACAAAAAAAAGTTCGTCCACAGACTTTGCATGTAAAAGTAAATAATGTACGTACTGCAGCTAGTCTTTTGCTTTCCTGTCGATCACCTGTTAACCATTCCAGTGTTAACTGCAGCATATGAAGCCTACAGTGTTTTCAGGTATCCCCTATAAAATTGGTTTCTTGTGATCTTATTATTTCAAAGCATTTTAAAAAGAAAAAGCAGTGCACGTTTCACTTCATGCTCCACATATTCTGCAGCGTATGAGCCTGAAGAAAAAGCCAGCCACCCCACAGCTCGAGCTGCCATCTCCATGACGGATACATCATTAGATGGCAGAAGGTTCCGCAGATAATTTGAAAATCGACTTATTCTTGTAGACCTGTTTCCAACATCAACTCCTGTCAGACTAACTAAAAAAGGATGAAAACATTGCATTACTCAAAGATGAGACATTTTCTGCATGCTAAATTGTAACACTGAAAAAATTTCTCTGTGACAAGACCTTTTTTGAGTACTAACATATTTGACCTTTTGGCAAAATTCTACAAAATTTTACTAAATGTTAACCTTGGTCATAACTTTTGAAAAGATAGTGCTAGGGCTTTTATAGGGTTGAAGCTAGGGCTTTCAATACAGTGTTTTCAGGTATCCCCTATAAAATTGGTTTCTTGTGATCCATTTTAAATTCAGGAAAAGGTCTGTAACTTGGCACCGGAAGTGAATTTCCAAAAAGTTATTATTTCAAAGGCATTATCAATCTTTAAAAAACTAACTAGCATGCAATGAATATTTATGGGTGGTAACTATATAGAGTACCTCAAACACATGTTTGTCAAATCTTGATTTGTTTTCTTTAAAAGATGTTCTCACTAATCCTTTATTCATTACTTATGTTACTTTTTATCTCTACTTCAAATGAGTCTAAGTTTCAATACATGTGCAATAATTGCTTTTGTTGGCAGAAAATTCATTCAATAAAAAAAATCCTCAATGATATATGCTTTTCTTTAATGTTGATTAAATCTAATATTGCTAAGCATGTATGTAGGTTAGATGTACCTATAGCTAGTATCCCGCCTTTACGTTCATTCATGTCAGAGCTAGATACCATCTCAAAAATGAAATGGTTGAACTTGTCCATGAAGGTCGTGTGGTACTCAGATGGCATTTCCCGTAGTTCTGTGACCACAAAGCGGTACAGATCCATAGCAGACTTATTCCGGACATCTTCATTCTTATTTTTTAGACCAGTCACAAACTGGGAAATAATTTCTTGGAGATGTTGTGTCATCTTGGCAAATAATCCAGGTAAATATGAATGTTAAAGGACATCTGAAATGAGAATACAAAATAAAAGAGGATTCAAAAGTGTGTCAAAGTGGGGCCATCTATACATATTTGATGAAGGGATAAGAGGAGTTAAAGAGAAAAAAATATATTGTGTCCTAAATGTAAGAAAAAAAAAGTTTTGAGTATATTTTTAGTGAGTCGGTCAGGAGAGGGCAACTAAACATTTTTTTTTTAAGTGGCCTGGGGTACAGATCATTTAATCAAAGAGAAAAGAGCTTAAAATCATGATTAGTTTTATTTTTATCGCATATAAACTGATTTAGATCCTTACCATGGTGAATTATCATGCCCTAGTGTTGACTGTTAACTCTTGTAAATACATATAGTATTTGCCAAAAAATATGATAGTAAAATGAGAGTTATAGTCACCATGTTATTTAAAGATATGCAAATCATACCGAACTAAAAATCAAAAAGATGATACTAAATGGGTTTCATACTAAATCACCCCTGTATCCTACGCCCTCTAAATATTCTATCGAAATAGATGAGGATAAAAGAAGTGGCAGTAATAAAAGTTAACATTCTGTTGAATAAAATGTTTTAAACAATTCTTACAAATCATTCTGATAGTTTAAGTTGAGAAAAGTATCAAGTATTTGGCATGTTTTGATGAAATTTTATCACGTTTTCCTCACTGTTCATGAAACGGAAGTCTCTAAATATTGCGACAATCATTGATTCATTATAAAATTATTTGGACATTTTGTGATGCAAATATCGCTAAGAATTTTAGAAAAAGAATAATTATGAAAACGATTTTAACCAAAAATGTTTTATATATATTTTTGTTTAATTGTTGTATTTTACGACAGTTCGATGTGCGGTGCGTTTCCGGTTTCAGTTTCAGCCATGAGTACAAAACATGACATAAACGGGATTGATAATTGCACAAGCCAGGAAGAAAGAAAAGATTTGAAAAACATGACATCTTTCTCTTTGAATCTCAGAAAATATTTTGTTGCTTTGCGGCCGTGGTCGTTCACGGCCTCTCTGACACCCGTTGCCTTAGGAAGCACATTGGCCTACAAATCTACATCTGAGTTTAGTCTGAGTATATTCTTGGTGACTTGTCTCTCAGCTTTGTCAGTTCACGCTGCTGGGAACTTGGTGAACACCTACTTTGATTATCTGAAAGGAATTGATAGCAAGAAAGCAAGTGATGACAGGACATTAGTTGACAATGTGTTACCGCCAGTGGTGGTTTCAAATTTGGGAGCCTTCTTTTACATAATGGGTTGCTTAGGATGTTTTGTATTGACATTCCTATCTCCAGCTAAGATGGAACATCTTGCTCTCATATACTTTGGTGGACTGTCTTCGAGCTTCTTATATACTGGTGGTCTGGGACTGAAGTATATCGCGTTGGGAGATCTGTTAATATTTCTGACATTTGGACCACTCACTGTCATGTTTGCTTATCTGAGTCAAACTGGACATTTATCAATGATGCCAATACTTTACGCACTGCCATTAGCTTTAAATACAGAGTCAATTCTCCATGCCAACAACACCAGAGATATGGAATCAGATCGTAAAGCTGGGATTGTAACAATGGCAATACTCCTAGGGAAAACTGGATCCTATTTCTTCTTTGCATTTTTATTGTTTGTACCATTCATTATTTTTGTGTTGATGGGACTACATTTATCATCCTGGATGTTCCTGCCATTAATTTGTGTGCCAGAGGCCTTCAGTCTAGAAAGAGTTTTTAGAGATGACAGTTTACAAAAACTACCACAGAAAGTTGCTAAATTAAATTTATTTTTAGGAATTTTATTTACTTTGGGTTGTATATTATCAAACAAAACAGCATTTGTTCTCTGAAACATTTATTTTCAAAATAATATTTTGTTTTCAGCTACTTTGAAGATTGATCTTCATAAATTTCATGTTCATTATAAGGCCATCAACAGCATTATCTTTTTTAAGGACACATTCTACCTGAGTCATACTTATTACTGTTTCTGAAAAGACTTTGAAAACTGAAGAGTGAAGACACTGCCAAATATTTTCAAAGAAAAACATAAGTGATTTCAATAAAAACCAATTATTACAGTATACAGTGACTTAATGCTAACATGAATTCCCTGTTTTGCATCACACACGTGAATCATTAGTTTGTTTTGTATAAAATTTAAGCTCTTATCATATACAGTACATACAAAAGAAATGTTTCATGGGTCTTACTGAATTTATTTTTTAATGAATAAGGTTTATGTTGTGTTCAGTCTTTAGAATTAATTGTACTAATACTACAGAAAAATATCAATGTGATCTATACATTCACTACATGTTTGTAAATGACTTAAATATTAATTAAATTACTGCATAACTTTTTGTGCTTGTTTAAATTCACCCTAATTTAGGGACCATCTATAAACTGCACACTAAAGAGCTCTTAGACTAATTATGTGAAGTAATGGTTTTAGTCAAGGATATTGGCCTGGGTAGCACGGTACTTAGTGCACCTGACTAGTAATGCAGTGGTCCTCCCTGTGTGTTTCTTGGTCCAGCAATACATTTTCTTCTTTCCTGTTACAGTGGTATTTTTATACAGTTAGATTGATCAAACTTTGATAGAAAAAAATCGAATTAGTTATCAATTAAAACAGTCTTCAAATTTTGAACAATAAAAATGAGGTATTGGAATACTTTACTTCGATATTATATGTTCCCAATAGGGCAAGGTTGTAATGTGTTCATCAGCCAGAGAACTTTTTGTCGGGGACCTTATGCTTGAAAAAAAAATATTTACACCCAAGGTAGATTAAACGTCAAGGTCAAGGGATCAAAATATTTTAGTACACAAAGAAAGGTGTTGCAAGGAATGCACGTGAAATATGAAAGCTCAAGTTCAAATTCTTAATGTTTTGGGCAAGGTTCAAGATTTAACGGACCAAAAATTCAACAGACAGGCAAATGGATGGAGAGATAAAAATATGTCCTGAATTTGTTTACAAGGGCATAAAAATACATTTTAATATGGTTAAGCAGTGCGGATCTGGAGGGGATTACGGGGATTGCACCCCCCCTTGGATTTGCAAAGAGAGAGAGAGAAAGACCAAAATTTTTTCGTGTTTTTACTTCTGAAAATGTTCAGTGAAAGAAAGGTTAATGTAATATATAAAGAAATTCAGTTGTGAAAACAAAATGAAACCCCACCCCTTTATAAAATAGGATTTTTGGGTTCTGAGATTTATTTTCCTTTCTTTTTCTAAAACTTTCACGTAATCCATGCCTTTAAGAACCATACTCTACCCTGTATCCTACTGAGTTATTTAACTACATGTATATGCATGTAAAACGTACGTTATAATAACTTTTTTCCTCTTCACCCCCCTCTTCTAGATCCGCGCCTGTTAGTCCTTTTCATTTCGCGATATATGATACATATTTTAAACGTCAAAAACTCACCACGCATTGAAAAGCTTTTTTTTTTTGGCTTAATTGCTTTTTGCGCTTTTATAGTTTATAATTATCTTTCCCTGTTAATTCGACACCCCCTTCCCCGGATTCGGCCTGAATAAGATTTAAAAATATTTTCGGGAAGTTACCTAGTTTCCGGACACCCATCTCTATTCAGATTTGTATTCAACGTTTACCAATTAAAGGTCTATATATAACTTTAACTTTGTCAAAACACTGAACCCCAATATGTGACACGACGACAGTTCATGATTTTATCAATCTATAATATGTAAAATAAAAATGCTGGACTAAGAATGACACAGATATGGCATTTATGCATTATTTATTTAAGAGATAAAAATATCAGTTTTACTTTATACATTTTTTGTAGGGGTTTGGGGGAGAAATTATCAAACTCAGACAAGCTGAAATAATGAAAATGTCAAATGAATTCCTTAAACCATAAAGAATATAAACTATATCTATGTGAAATGACAAAGATATCTTCAAATACTAGCTTTAAATTTCTCACCAATAGTTATTGAATTCAAATGGCAAGAATTCAGATATATATCAGTGTATTATACAGGAAGAAAAATGCTGATATCGAAAATTCAAAACTTGGGTTGCAACTAGAATTGTCCACAAATAAACCTTTCTCGTTAGGGTATATCCTTTTATCAAATATACTATTTGGAGTTTAAAAATCGTCATTTTTGCGATCATTGCAGTATCAATTTAGCCAATTCACAAAATTAATTGCAATACCACATGAAATGGTCGTTATACTCCAAACGTCTATGGTAATAATTGGAACAATCGGCGCAACATCTTCCAAATTCTGCACGAGGTGACACATGAAGATTTAATAAGAACAATGAGACACCTGATTAATAAAGATCACAATAAACCCAAAGACAAAGGAATCAGGCCTTGTCATCAGAGGTTTAACATGCGCAACCGTATCAGATAACGCGAATAAAGGCCTATCAATGGTGATCTAACGACATAAGAAAAAGGTCAAGTCCTGCGAAACAGTTTTATATAAAAATCTACCAGCCTTGCCAAGAACAGTTCTATTGCATGAATCCAAATTTCTGTTGGTGCCAGTTATTTCAAGATCTAGACTGTTGTGAACGGACGGATTATTTATATGATGGAGGATATAACGTGAAGTGAAATGGGAAACGCAGAGAGTGTGGATGACGGGGGGTATGGGAACCAGATATCCCCCGGGGTCAGTCGACAGAGCACCCAGATCAATGTTCTGCCGGTGGAGGAAGGGATGGAGATGCGGAACTTCCGGGACAACCGCCCAATGTCGCCCTCCGTCAGTCGTCAGACGTTCGCTGACAGAGCCTGGAATGATCGGAACGGTGGGGACCCTCCCCCCGCCGACATGGCTAATGGAGCGACGCCTAAAAGAAAGGCGCATAATCCTCCAGGGATCAACACAAAGAAAGTTAAAGAAAAACTGGAGAAAGTTATGGACTATGTAAGTTAACATCTTAAGATAAAGTCACATATGTAGCAACTGGTTAAACGAACGGCTTCTAAATGTTTGTTAACGTGAAATAAATGTTTCATTTGAAATGCCTCCTTTAATATTTCATGATACTTGGTCATTCGAATTTTTTTTCTATGTTTGCGTCCATCCTAAGATCAAAAACCCATATATATATCCAGGAAAAATAAAATTAACAAAAAGGGAAAAACACATTCATTATAAGAATTATTGAGGAATTTCTCATCATCATCTGAGAATTTTTCATCGTGTTGTAATAAAGATATTGAAGTAAAACTATTTGTTTATTATGATTAAATCTTTTGCTTCACAACTTTAAAAACAAGTTGCAGGTCTATCTCAGAAGAGTATTTTTTTGCAAATATTTGCATTTGTTCATTTTTAGTGTGTATTTGTTTTTAGATTTATAAGCTTAAAACCAATTCGTTCATATAACATAGAGATAAAATTGGAATAGCCAAGTATAATATTATTATTGTCGATGATGTCACAACACTTAAATTTTTTTTAGGCCCTGCTCAGCATGTGGAAAAAAATTGAGTTCCACTTGAGTTACAATAATGCCACATTATTATCGATTTAACAGTTTGGACCAATTTAAAGTCCAATAAATTAACACAACTGGGTGATTACATGCCCTTGTAATCAAAGATTCGGGGGTATATAGTTTTTGTCCTGTCCGTAAATCTCTTTGTTTGTCTATCTGTCTGTTTATTTGCCAGTGCACAAAAAAAAAATCACTTTGCACAAAACTTTTGATTGGTTAGATCTATTGGTCTCAATGTTTACAGGTTTATTCCTTGTAACAAGGCCTTTCTCTGGGTAACAACATATTTGACTTCTTGACCTTGGAGTTTAACCCAATTTTGCAAGAATTAAAGGAACTTTACCTTGGCCATCCTTACGAACAGTTGGTGCCTGGTCTTTAATTCATATATACTTCATATACAGTTTGTGTTCATTGTGATAAAATGTTTCTATGAATCTCAATTTTATTTTTAACTTAAGACATAGACTTTTGAGTTTGACCCACTTTTTAAAAAGTTTAACCTTGAACATAACTTTTGAACTGTGAGCATTTCGTTTTCATATGTCACGGATGTATTCCACATGTGACAAGGCCTTCTTTTGGATACCGACAATATCGACCATTTGCTATTTTGAACAGTTGGTGTCGGGGCTTTGATTTTTATATGGGTACTTTTATGCCTCCACAATTAAAGAATCGGAGTATACAGTTTCTGCCCTGTCCGTCCACGTGTCTGTTTTTTCAACTTTGGTCTCCCCCTGAGTATACCTTTTAATTTGAACCTTCGACTTTGACTTTGTAGTTTGACCCACATTAAAAAGAGTGTCTTTGTAACTACATTTTTCATCCTTTGCCCCCATGAGTTTGACCTGCAATCGAGAGAAATATTAACCGTCACCAACACATCTTGTTTATCATTAAATAGTGCTTTAATCTAAATTGGAAGAGAGGATCTTCTATATTCTATTTAAGCAAAATATTTTTTGAACTTAAAGAAAATATTGTACAAAGATGGACACATTGTACTAATCTACATATATTTTATTTTCTAATCTACATATACAACAACATTTTATTTTCAATACTGCTGTCATGTTGTAAATTTGAATTTACCGGGTGGCAGTAAATTCAAAATTTACAATATGACAGTATACCTTAGGGATTTTTACAAGACAAGAGGCCCATGGGCCACATCGCTCACCTGAGCAATTGGTTTATTATTGAAAAGTTTAAATCCAAAAATAGTCCCATGACCAATCATGGCTTTGCTATTCTTGAGAAGATGATTTTTAAAGAATTTTCCCATATATTTCTATGTAAAACTGTGGTCGGCCATTTTGACTCCGCCCTACCCCCAGGGGTCATGATTGGAACAAACTTGAATCTACACTAGCTGAGGATACTTCCATATAAATATGATCAATTATGGCTTTGCTATTATTGAGAAGAAGATTTTTAAAAGAATCTTTCTATATATTTCTATGTAAAATTGTGGTCTGCCATTGTGGCCCCGCCCTACCCCCGAGGGTCATGATTTGAACAAACTTGAATCTACACTACCTGAGGATGCTTCCATATAAATATGATCAGTTATAGCTTTGCTATTCTTGAGAAGATGATTTTTAAAGAATTCCCCTGTATATTTTTATGTAAAACTGTGGTCGGCCATTTTGGCCCAACCCTACCCCCGGGGGTCATGATTTGAACAAACTTGAATCTACACTACCTGAGGATGCTTCCATATAAATATGATCAATTATGGCTTTGTTATTCTTGAGAAGAAGATTTTTAAAGAATTTTCCCATATATTTCTATGTAAAACTGTGGTCTGCCATTGTGGCCCCGCCCTACCCCCGAGGGTCATGATTTGAACAAACTTGAATCTACACTACCTGAGGATGTTTCCATATAAATATGATCAATTATGGCTTTGCTATTTTTGAGAAGAAGATTTTTAAAGAATTTTCCTATATATTTCTATGTAAAACTTTGGTCGGCCATTTTGGCCTCGCCATACCCCCGGGAGTCATGATTTGAACAAACTTGAATCTACACTACCTGAGGATGCTTTCATATAAATATGACCATTAATGCCTTTGCTATTCTTGAGAAGAAGATTTTTAAAGAATTTTCCTATATATTTCTATGTAAAACTGTGGTTGGCCATTTTGGCCCCGCCCTACCCCCGAGGATCATGATTTGAACAAACTTGAATCTACACTACCTGAGGATGCTTCCATATAAATATGATCAATTACGGCTTTGCTATTCTTGAGAAGAAGATTTTTAAAGAATTTTCCTATAATTTTCTATTTAAAACTTTGGTCGGCCATTTTGGCCCCGCCGTACCGCCGGGGGTCATGATTTGAACAAACTTGAATCTACACTACCTGAGGATGTTTCCACATAAGTTTCATCTTTCCTGGCACAGTGGTTCTTGAGAAGATTTTTCAAAACATACCACCAAATTTTCATTAATTCCCAATTATCTCCCCTTGAATGAGGGCGTGGCCCTTCATTTGAACAAACTTGAATTTCCTTCACCCAAGGATGCTTTGTGGCAAGTTTGGTTGAAATTGGCCGAGCGGTTCTTCAGAAGAAGTCAAAAACGTGAAAAGTTTACAGACGGACAGACAGACAGACGGACGACGGACAAAATGTGATCAGAAAAGCTCACTTGAGCCTTCGGCTCAGGTGAGCTAAAAACTGTTAAGAAACAAAGACGTATTGATGAACAGAAATCCATTAAATCAGTCTAGCTGAATAAAATCAAACTGTGACAACCAAAAAAAATATAGTGAAGTTTTGATTTTAATCAGATGGTTAATAAGTTCATACATGTAAATAATAACATTTTCTGCCTTATTTTACGAGTATAACATAATATTTCAGATATATACTATCATTAACCAACTATTTTTAGGGAACCAGTATTTCGTAACAGTGCTTAAATTTCGGGAAAAGGTACACTCACTTTACTTAAACAAGAGACCATTAGAACCTAACCCGCTTTTTCCTCCAATCAGCAGCTGCTAAATTTTCTATTAAGTCGATCACTTAATTGTTAAGATTTTATGTTTATGCAGTAACTCTGCGGGCTGACTAATTAGCCAATGAAAAAGCGCGATTAGGTTCTAAGTAAGTTAGATCATATTAAGTAAAATTTTAGTGGTTAAGAAGGGGCCTCGGTCGCTTCGCTCCCTCCGCCCCTTCTTAACCACTAAAATTTTACTTAATATGATCTAACTATTACTTAAAATAATTTTCTTTTGAATTTTAGATGAAAGCCAAACGTTCTAACACGGATATATCTGTTCCCGCGTCTGCTAGAGACGTAGCGTACGAACTGGACGAGACGGTAGATCCGGGGGAGTACGTCAGAGACAGTACAAATAATATCGTCAAAAAGTCCCAGCAGCTATTCCCAGATGAGAAATATAATGTAAGTCAGAGAGAGAGAGAGAGAGAGAGAGAGAGAATAATATCATCAAAAAGTCCCAGCAGCTATTCCCAGAGGAGAAATATAATGTAAGTCAGAGAGAGAGAGAGAGAGAGAGAGAGAGAACGAATCATATAATAAGGTCCCAACAGCCATTCCTAGAGGAGAAATATAATGCAAGTCAAAGAGAGAGAGCGCATAAAAGTTGTTATATAGCTTTATCTTTTTGTCTAAATTATAAAAAGTCTGAGTGGCGCACATTCACACGATTTATAATAATTTGTTTTGAATATAAAGTGACAAAATGTTTACAGATTAATAAAGATGATTGCAGAAAGGTAGGATTCGAATACTATAAAAAGTTAACAATTTTTAGATTCTAGAAATATAATACTCACATCACTTACAACCAATATAGGTTAAAAACTATCAATTCAGACATCCTTCTTTTTTATCATTATATCATCTGCCCTTGAAATTATTGCCAATAATTCTAGTTTCTGTTATCTTTTTCTATGAGATTAAATGCTTGTTACAACAAAAAGTACATCAGCTTCATTATGAGCACCATATGCCTTATACAGGTGAAGCAGACAAGAGGAACTAAAACTATCCAACCACATAAATGTATAACGCACTGTATGTTCCTCCGAGAAAATCAGAAATCTCCAACACATAGAATGCACACCGTTGTAAATGCTTTAAGTAGATCGGGGTAACTCGTACACTATTAACATAGAAAAATTAATCTCTAATGTCACAGATTTAATACAGGTACACTAATGAAAACACCTAACAGTTTAAAATAAGAATAACCCGATTATTCATTGTATGATAAACAAGTGGGGTTTTGTTGGACCACAAGTTTCTATAGCGTGCCATTGCGTGCTGGGCATGTCAAACGTTGCAATATTTGATAATCTTGTGATGTATATTCAAAATCTTGTGATGTATGTTCGAAATCTTGTGATGTATATTCAAAATCTTGTGATGTATATTCAAAATCTTGTGATGTATGTTCGAAATCTTGTGATGTATATTCAAAATCTTGTGATGTATATTCAAAATCTTGTGATGTATATTCAATATCTTGTGATGTTTGTTCAAAATCTTGTGATGCATATGCAAAATCTTGTGATGTATGTTCTATAATCTTGTGATGTATATTCTATTCATGTATATTCAATATCTTGTGATGTATGTTCAAAATCTTGTGATGTATATTCAATTCAATATCTTGTGATGTATATTCGAAATCTTGTGATGTATATTCTATTATCTTGTGATGTATGTTCGAAATCTTGTGATGTATATTCAAATCTTGTGATGTATTTTCAAAATCTTGTGATGTATATTCAAAATCTTGTGATGTATATTCAATATCTTGTGATGTATATTCGAAATCTTGTGATGTATATTCTATAATCTTGTGATGTATGTTCGAAATCTTGTGATGTATATTCGAAATCTTGTGATGTATGTTCGATAATCTTGTGATGTATATTCGAAATCTTGTGATGTGTGTTCTACAATTCAGTGATGCGTGCAATAAAATTGCATGACGCAACAGAAAAGTAAGGACAATTTTCATTGGTTAGAAATAACGAAAGTAGCTGAAGCGTCGGGAAAACCATGCAGGTGAGAAAAAACACAATCATCAGTTTGTTTATTGCAGCACTTATTACGAGCTGCACGAGTGTTGTTCCTGGTGACATGATGGAGATATTTCGGCCTGCTAGGGAAAAAACTCAGTAAACGTAGATATATTGACAAAATTTGTAGGTACTTGTAACGATATGTCACGATGCTGCATTGTCAGATACAGTATTTATACATGCATGCTAAAAAGTTAAATCTCGTAGTAATCAATATAGCAGAAGAATAATGCATACTACAAAAACTGTGCAATTTGTAGCAAGATTAATTTTTGTTTAACAGCTGTTTTTATTACATTTTATTTCGTATTATTAATATTTCAAGGTATAGCACAACTTGCAGTAATAATATATTGACAAAATTTGTAGGTATTTTGTAGCCATATGTCACGATGCTGCACACAATGTCAGATACAGTATTTATAATATGCAAAAATGCTAAAAAGTTAAATCTCGTATAATCAATATAGCAATGTAAGAATAAAAAACTGTGCAATTTGTAGCAAGATTAATTTTTGTTTAACAGCTGTTTTTATTACATTTTATTTCGTATTATTACTACCAAATACTGCTACCGTTTGTTAATGTTATGCACATGGTTATCTTGTACTTGCAAGTAAATGAAACATTTAAAAAAAAATAATGAAAAAATAAGTCTTTTAGGCTATTTGATAATAACATGCTAAATGAACAGGTTTTGCTTTTTAATTCTCCTTCACTCAGTCTTTGTATAATGTATATTTTTAGACGAGCTGATCGCCAACCAGGAGATCAGAATGATCGCATCTGCTCCTGCCACTTTAAGGATGGTAAGAAGGAGGGGGACCCTGCATATTTTGCATGGAATGAAGGAAAGGCCATGGATTTCTCTGATCCTGAATGTACAAAAAGGTGAAATTATTTTTCAAAATGTGACCGACATCTTGTTTTTGGATGGTGGGTGGGTGGAGTTTAATTGAGAATATTTTACTAAAAAACTTTAAAAGGGTACATGTATAAACAGAGTAGCTTACAACTGAATAAAAAAATAATTCAAGTTTAATTATTTTACAAAGGAGGAAAAAACTCAAAAGTGAGGAGTCCCTGTCATCTTCACAGATGGACCAGTTGCAGATTCCACAAGCACCAAAATGTCAAGATCAAGAAAAAGTAAAGCTCATTTAAAACACCAATGATGACAAATGACCAACACTGAAACATTTTCAATAATTTTTAATAATATATAAAGTTCTTTTAACTGTACATGATTTACAATATATTTTCAGTTGATATCAGAGCACAACTACTCAGTATCCTGCACATTTAACTGTACTCAAGAAATGCAGCGCCTCTCAACAGAAATACAACTGGAAAAGGAATTGCTTGCCCTAAAAATAGAGTCTAGTAAAAGGAAGCCAATATCAATCCACGATATTAAATACAACAAAGAGAAGGTACATTTAAAGGAATTCCAATTGTGATTTCCTATTTCCTAACAATTTCAGTTACTGTAATAAAAACTTGTTGCCATTGAGGGATGAACATCTTAGATTGACTGTTATGTTAACATATTTTGTTATTATTTGGGAGTGTTAGGTCTCTGATCAGCAGGGGCATTTTCTCTATATAAGAAGAAAATGGAGACTCCCTACCCACCCGATGTATTTTGTCGGACAGTTTTCTGTACATTGCAGGTAAATTTTTTATTTATTAACTTTCCAGCCTCTTATTGTATAGTACATTTTGGGGTTTGAAGTCAGTTTTTGCTTTTCTTTAATTTTTAAAAAAAATTATTTAAATTCTCCTTTTCTTAGAATAAAATTCAAAAAGTAGCTTCTGATTGTAAAGTATAAGACTACAGACATTGAACTTTGATTTGTTATCAAAAGGATTGATTTAAACTTGTCTAAATTAATTGTAAACAAAAATAAAAGGGGGCACCTGCTATTTCTTTAAGCGTTTTTCACTGGGGGGTGGGGAAACTTTTTTGTACATACTTGAGCAATAGGAGGGATTAGATAAGAATCAATTAGTATATCAGAGTCTTAAATAATATCCTTTGCATAAGCATAAAAAAATTCTATATCAGTCTTTTTAAAACCTTTGAATTTTGCTTAATTAACTACGATTTATCCAATTTTGGAGCTTTTTACCTAATTCTGGGTAGAATCCACCCTTATGAAATTATTGACTCAATTTTGACTTAATATCACTTTATTAACATTAAAGCACAAAAACAATTCATTGTACAAATATTTTATTTCTTACAGTCACCAATATATCCAAATATCATCACCGGCCCAGACGTCATTCACTCCTTTGAATTGTGCTGGTAGCAGTAAGGTGTCATCATTTGAGATGGTCACAGTATCCAATACACTGAAGTCACAGGACTCAAATTTCATACATGTTCACAGGTAGGTGTATAGTCTTTGAAATTACCACAATTGACTAATTCTGGGACAGGTAAGTATGTAAGTATAGGAATGAGAGCACCAAATCCCCGGATGCACACATGGCTTTGTTTGTTATGGAACATTAAACCGAATACTGAATGGGTAGGCGTTACGCCATTGGCTGAAATCAGGTATTTAATTGTTTTCATTTTAAAGTAAAATTAATGACCTTTGAAATAAATGATGGGATGAGGGAATATTACAGAAACTATAGAAATGCCAGGGAAGATTTTAGGAGTGGGGGTTGATTTTTTATGCCGCGTGTTCTTTACTGCGAATCTCTAAAAGTTGAAAATAACTGCAATTTTGACCTATAAACGCCATGGGACCATGTATTTTTTTCAGTATTTTTTGTTAGGGCTTAGAACAAAGTTTGAAATGATGCTAAAGATTTTTCTGAAATTGTCATAGTAAAGTACTGAGAAGGCCTAAGGTTTGTATGGAGTTCTATGGGAAAATAATTAGTGGACTTTTCCCTATACAAGATGCTGTCTGATGGCGTAGTGTAGAATGTAGCGTAGAATGTTTTCCAAGTCAGCTTAAATGCAAAGGTTTGTTTTAAAATTTATCATAATGACTTGCAAAAATTTAATGCAGTTAAATTTATTGTATTCTTGAAAGATTGACTGTAACACAATTTTTTTACACAATTACAAATAATCAAATTAATTTGTTTCCAACTTTTTTTCAGGGTCTCTGCCAAAATCTTTTGAGGATTTTTCCTCTGCTAGAGCATCCATGGATGCAATTGAAACAATCCAGGACATCCCAACACATATGGATAATCAGGCCATGGCCTACAGTATGTACAAAAGTTGCCATACTTTTAAAGCAGTAACTTGCGTGCCTCCAAATGGTGCACTTACATTTTGCTCCATGCTGTACCCAGGTTCTACTTCTGATGTAGCTATTGTACGTCACAGCCAAGTTTTACGAAAGTTCAAAGCTGGAGACCTTATTTTGGTGGTCAAAGGTTTCACCATTCATGACCAGTTGCCCCAGGGTGTCTGCTTAATTATAAAAGCTCTTTTATCGACACGAGGCCAGTTTACCATACAAGAAGCAGCACTGTGTTACAAGATTGCTAAAGCACTTATTCATGTGGAAAGAGCCAACGAGAGGATAAAGAATTACGAGATTCTCCGTCACATACCATCTACTTACAGACCAATCTCAACAAAAATATTTCAACTCTGTTCTTGTCTTGTAAACTTGCAAGCTCCACTTTTGAAAGAAATTACTTAAAGATACATGTACTTATTATAAATTTGCATTGGCGTGTGACAGTATACACTAAACAGTGAAGATATTCATACCAAAGTGCAAGGGATAAGCAAATTTTGATTTGTTATCAATGTCAATGGTTATATTTGTTAACTTTGTAGTATGTTGTAATACATATACTTCAGAAAATGAAAATCCCTTTTGTTAGCATGGATTTATTACAAGAATGTTTGGCAATTCCATTCTTCATTTGACAATATAATTTGGAAGAGGGTTTACTTATAATTTTAAATCTCTAGTTTAAAGTATATTTACCTTTAAAGCACAACTCAACAAATTCATGTTTTCAACAATTTATCTATTAAGAAAGACCAAAATGTTACATTTTCACTTTGAGAATAACATCTTCAATTCATTAATAAAATGATTCTAAATTTTGATATTCTTTTTTTATGTAGTACATAGATTTTATTAATCATCATTGCTATTTAAAATAGTCTTATAAGCCAGAAGTTTTATGATGGATTGTGACATATCATATCATACATTTATGAGACTTAGGAACATTCAACACATTTAACATGATTACCCATTTTCCATTGTTAGAAAATTCTAGAGGTACAAAACTAAGTGTCAAGAAGTTCAAACCAGAACTCAGTTTTCCATCAGTGCTGGAATGAAAATGTTAATGTAGAAATCTATCAGCTTTGGAACATTTGCTGTCCATTCAATGTCTTTTACTATTCTAATCACAATGCAGTCTACTCTTGTCCACACAATTAAGTCGCAGAATGTTTTGTTACATATGTGTAGCTGGCCTTGAATTTGATGATAGTATGGGTGACTGGTTTTCAGGCACAGGGTATCTTGTTTAAGATCTAAAAAAAAAATCAAAAAACACTTAAGTTGTGTTATACCAGTACATATCCCCTCCTTTTTCAATATCTTCATACCATATTGAACAGCTGCACTTGTAAATTAATACATGTTTTGAAATCATTTACTCACCAAGATTTTTAATTTCAAAGTACTGGACAATACAGATTTTTAATGTTATTTACCTATGAAAAATCCTTCAAATTTTGTGCCCCATCTGCTACTGTTGAAGACGATGCTGTATATGGACACTTCACCTCTACAATATTAGGAATGGCGTCTTTGGCTTCTGGAGTTTGATAAAATACACTGCATGTTGGTGGTCGAACAACTAAGCCATCAGGTGAAGCTCCCAACACTCCGGATTCATGCAACCATATCCTTTTCAGAAAAAATTATAATACTACTGAATGCAAACAAACCATAATACAATTGATTTTGTAATGCAAACAAAGTCTAAGTAGAGCTTTTATAATCCTTCCACTTCAAAAAGCAAATTTTCTGGAATATGTTGGTAACTGAATATTTATGCCCCGCCATGAATATGGCCGGGGCATATAGTGTTTGTCATGTCCGTCTTCCGTCCTTCTGTCCTTCCGTCCCACTTTGTGTTTAGCTCTGTTCAAAGCTAAGTTTCAAAGAAACTATCCAAGATATTTTCATCAAACTTCATATGCTGATAGATATTGATGAGAGCTATGCAACTGCATTAACATTTTTTGACCTTGACCTGACTTTTCTTAAATAGTGTTTAGCTCAGTTTTAAACATACCATTCAAGATGGTGTTATCAAACTTTACATGTTGATACAAACTTGCATAGATGATGCATCTAGAGATGAACACTACTGGACATGCTTCGGATGCTGGATCTGACCTACATTTTCCAGATGAGTGACCAAATTAAAGTTTTTGGAGCAGGTCCATTCTTAAGGAACTATAAGCCCTACTTAGACCAAACTTGCTTGGATGATGCATAAGGATGGACACTACCAGACTTGCTTCGGATGCTGGATCTGACCTACATTTTCCAGATGAGTGACCAGGTTGAAGTTTTTGGAGCAGATTTATTCCTAAGGAACTATCAGCCCTACTTAGACCAAACTTGCATGGATGATGCATCTAGGGATGGACACTACCGGACTTGCTTCGATGCTGGATCTGACTTACATTTTCATTCCCAAGTAACTATAAGCCCTACCTAAACCAAACTTGCATGGATGATGCAGCTAGGGATGGACACTACCAGACTTGCTTCGGATGCTGGATCTGACCTATATTTTCATTCCCAAGTAACTATAAACCCTACCTGAACCAAACTTGCGTGGATGATGCATCTAGGGATGGACACTACCAGACTTGCTTTGGATGCTGGACCTACATTTTTATTCCCAACTAACTATAAGCCCTGCCTGAACCAAACTGATCAAATTTTATACATGTACAAATTTCATGTTGCTTTACTAATATATCCTCGGCGGGGCATTCATGTCCTATGGACATATTTCTAGTTTTTTTTTACAATTAGACTTCAGTAATTGATTTCTGTTTGTCACCAGGATAAGTCCTGTTATTTGTTTTGACACAATGAATGTTAACATGTCAGAGATTGAATGAATATTATTTTGTGCTGTATACCTGACTGCTCTACAGCTGCATCTAAGTCCTTTTCATACTTTCTCAAAGCATCATCTTCATGAGTGATACCCCATGCAACAGCCTTGATGGACTCCAGATTGTAAGCCGACATCAGCTGTTTCTTCAGTGACAATGTCAATCTGGAGAAGAAAATATGATTTTTGGTTATTAATCTTATATTTCCTGCATCTTTATGTACAAATATCTAGTCATTACAGTCGAACCTCATTATCTCAAACTCAATGAGACCAAGAAAAATGTTGGAAATATCCGTGGATTCAAGAATAACACATAAATAGTTATCAAGAATAAAATGTCCCAGTCTTTTATAAATGGTTTGGACTTCAAAATTACTGTGACATATCCATGAAATATGAGATAATGGGTTTGAGATAACAAAGTTTGACTGTAATTTTAAAAGTCTTTTTCGCAAAAATTTAATCACACGTCTTACCGCCTTTGCTTAGAACTGAGAACTGCACCAAAGTTGGAAGCTGATATGCTATATTTCCTTACAATCGACCACATTGGGTTGTTTCGTTGCCAATGCAGCTCTTTTAATGGATTCAGGGATAATGCATGCTGTAACCATACCATAGGGGTATCAGAATGAACATACTCTGGTGATGTTAACAGGTCTTCAATGAGAGGTACAGGTGGACCAGGTTCACATGGCTCTGGTTCAAGAATCCAATTCAATGCTGAAAAATTTCATTACTTGTGTCATTCTCAAAAATATCATCCATAATATCCATATCACATATACCAAGTATTTATATAAGAGTCCATACATTTCATTTTAGTGAACACTGTCATGGGTTTTTGTAATGTATGCATTACATATCAAATTTACAACTCACTTGCATATATTTGTTCAGAATTGTTCCTGTATATAATTTTGCACAAACATGTAAAAATTGGTGCAAATGTACAATTAATATTTACTTAATTATTAACAAGGTTTCATAATGACAGAGTATTTAAATAATAGAAGAATGATCTGATAATTCGCAAGAATATGAAACAAAATATTTTTTTTAATGCAATTGAATAATTTATTTTTCCTTTCAAAAATGTATGCTCATGTACAAAAATGCTATCATATTTATAATATTGTCTTTCCAATTATTCAAAGGTTGTTATTAATATTTATTACATAATATGTTCAAAAATTGGGCAATATACATAGCCAACTATATTATACTCCTCATCTTTGTACATTTGTTCACAATTAAAATTAACCATCGTTCAGTAACAAAATAACAGTTTCATAATACTCGTAATATAAAAATCAAATCAAACTTAAATAACAACAATAGTGACACCAAAATCATAACTTCCTTCTTATATTTTACCAATAAACCTTCCAAGGTGCAAAAAACACTGGTCACTTTCATCAAAGGGTCGGTTTAAAGCACTTCAAATATGAAGCAAATTTTTTAACAACTGATTTATTTATATTTAATGATTGATCATTTTTAAAAAAAAAAAAAAAAAACCAAGAGGCCCATGGGCCACATCGCTCACCTGAGCACTGTGGCTAGGAAAAAGTAAAAATTGGTTTTTTATTGAAAAGTTTAAATCCAAAAGTAGTCCCTTGACCAATCATGGCTTTGCTTTTCTTGAGAAGGTTATTTTTAAAGAATTTTCCTATATATTTCTATATAAAATTTGATCATCCTTTGTGGCCCCGTCCTACCCCCGGGGAACATGATTTGAACAAACTTGAATCTACACTACCTAAGGATGCTTCCATATAAATATGATCAATCAGGGTTTTGCTGTTCTTGAGAAGAAGATTTTTAAAGATTTTTCCTTTATATTTCTATGTAAAACTTTGATCTTCCATTGTGGCCCCGCCCTACCCCGGGGGTTATGATTTGAACAAACTTGAATTGACACTACCTGAGGATGCTTCCATATAAATAGGATCAATTATGGCTTTGTCATTCTTGAGAAGAAGATTTTTAAAGAATTTTCCTATATATTTTTATGTTAAACTTTGGTCAGCCATTGTGGCTCCGCCCTACCCCCGGGGGTCATGATTTGAACAAATTTAAATCTACACTACCTGAGGATGTTTCTCCATAAGTTTCATTTTTCCTGGCACAGTGGTTCTTGAAAACAAGATTTTTAAAACATACCATCAAATTTTCATTAATTCCCAATTATCTCCCCTTGAATGAGGGTGTGGCCCTTTATTTGAACAAACTTGAATCCCCTTCACCCAAGGATGCTTTGTGGCAAGTTTGGTTGAAATTGGTCCATGGGTTCTAGAGAAGAAGTCGAAAATATGAAAAGTTTACAGACAGACAGATGGACAGACAGACAGACAGACAAACAGCTAGATAGACAAAATGTGATCAGAAAAGAGCTAGAAATGAAACATTCCTCACCACAAAAGCCAGAAGAATATAGGGACCACCACCAGTAACATGTTTCTGGGAAGAACCAAACCATGCAGAGATAAATATCAATAGTCCTGAATCTTCGATGCAGGACCAAGTACGAGAATTGCTACAAACACTACTCCGGAGACTTACCTATTATCCTATGATGTAACGTACTTTGTCCACTGCAGCTGGTTCCCTCATAAGCTGGTAGCGAGGACAGTTCAGGATGTCCTGTCAACTTTATTCCTCAACTTCCTGTCTTGGACTGAAAAGCAATAAGTGGAAATCTTTAGTGTTGCCTAGTGACTTTGAATTAAAAAGAAAGTTTTTAGATTGTGAAGGGGGGGGGGGGTACTGATGTTGTGCATTTTAATTAAATGTACGAAATCTGTATTTCACAGTTTAATGCATTCATGTATTTTGTGAATTGTCTTAGGATTCATGTAATAATTGTTGCTATGTATTATTAAGCACTAAATCTATTCAACTGCATGTGTAAATGGGGAAAATGTGGATATGTAAATGATGTATAATTGCAATGTGTAAAATGTGACATTTTCTTATATGAGGGAGTCTGTTCATGTAATTTTTTTTTCATTAATTATTTTATTTATCTTGATAAAATTATTTCAATTAACAATATTGTTTTTCTTACCAGTCTGATGAACTCAACAAAGGTTACAGAGGTGAATGGTAGAAATATGGGTATTACAGGTGTCAAAACTCTTCGTTGATGACAGACTGCATGCCGCACTGTAAAATCACCATTTTGGATCTTTAAAAGGGGAGGCTACTCCTGAAATCAAAGAAATTGTCATAAAAATGAGTAACCTGATTTTCTTTAGGTCTCACACAAGGAAATAATTTCACTATATGTTACTATATAGCTTTAATTAAATAAATTAATTAACTAGACTCTCAGCAGATAATTCATGAATGAGAAAAAAGATTAATGCTTAGACAAAATTTGAGATCAGAAAAAATATACCCCTTATGCAGCTTTTAAGAAAGAAAATTGAGACTAAACATACCTATACCCCGAAATACACATGGGCAAACAGCCAACACACCATCAAGGAAGTTACATCGATCATGCGTACCTAAAAAAAAAAGAGTTCCCTTTGATTCAGTGGCACAATTCTGCTGATATGATATTCCTAGTGCATGAGTCCAACATTAAAACTGTAGACCTACGTAAAGTTCATGAAAAAAGAAAAGAAATATTATTGTCTCTATATACATCATACATAGAACTACATTTGTTCATTTTGATTGGCTATCTCCTTGCATAAGACCTTTAAGGGGTAATTTTATGATATTTACCATGTGCACTGATTGCCATAAAACTAAAGAAAAAATACCAGCCTTACAAAGTCACTTAACCATGACCTTTGACATACCTTACTAAGAATACCCTGGACAATTTGGTTTAACTTAAGACTTCTGAATTTTTAAATGCAGGTTTTGATAAATTAACCATTTAATATACTTATGAGCTCATAAAACTGTCCTTTAAAACTGTATGATAAAGAGTGTAAAAACTTTGAAACATGTTTGGAAAGTATTATCACACATGTGATATGGGATAAATTATCACCACAGAAAGATCAAAGAAAATCACTGCAGATATGCGACAATAATTCTTATCATTGTTTATTGTATGTCAAGTCTAGAATATGATATATCATTACAAATATTATGATTTTTAGCCGGGCACATTGCTCGTAGAGCAATGCTCAGCTATAGCGACGGTGAGCAACAGAAAATGCTGCTTCTTCACCGCCAAATTGAGTTTACGAGTAAAAGTATGGTACGTGACCAGCCGCTGTTGAGAAAACAAAATCACCTTAAGAAATAGTAAATTGAATATTTTTATCATAATATTAAATTGTTTAATATTTTTTCCTGGCTCCTTTGACTAATATTTTACAAAGTAATTCAACGGGTGCGAAAGGTTTTCACCAGGTATCCCTGTCTGCATCATATTCTATAAACAATATAATTAAAATTAGATGTTAGATCGGCTCGCATACTCAACACACTAACATCTAACAAGTCATCCCATTGAGGGTCACGTAAGAGGTTAAATTCGGAACGCCTCAAGATTTATTTGCTTCAACAATATATGATGATTTTGCCAGCTGCGATTTGATTAATTGATAGAATTTGACCTCTGACGTGACCCTCAACGGGATGTTGTTAGATGTTAGTGTAGCGAGTATGCAAGCGGATCTAACATCTAATTTGAATTAGATTGATTCTATAAATAAAGGTTGTACTATCAGGCTAACACAAATGCAGGGAACATCATTAATGACTTGATGCAAATCTCACCGCTGAGGACACATCAGTGCAGAGACGTTTGACCTTAATCTTGCTGCATCGGTGTTTATTTACTTCTGTTTGTATATAAAACCGGATTACCCCAAAACGATACGTGATAAATATTTTTCGCTGTTAATTTCTAGCTATATTTTATTTTATTTTTAAAACTATTTAATATTATACATGCCATTGAGATATTTTTGTGTGTATTACATATTCTCTAAACGTCTGAACGTGATTTTAAACTGTCACCACAGTCCTTGTTCATTATCCTGTAAATGAGCCCGGCTCAATACATTTACTATGAAAATAATTGGACAAATTTGTGAATGACAATATTCAATGATGCATAGCAATTAATCTTTTCCTGACATTCACCTTCTCCTAAAAATTTGTCGTGTTATTTATTTATTTATTGCAAAGTCGTCCCTGGACTAGTGCTACGGTCAATGCAGCTGCAATGGGCCATGCAATTTCGAACCCTGCGTGGTGAGAGTTTGTCCCGAGACACAGTTAGATTATTCTAACTAGCACCAATATAGAATAAATCATACCGATTAATCAACATCACTACAATATGAGGACGTAAAAATAGGATAAAACATCCTTTAGTCCAGCAATAACTGAATAAGCCACTAAATTGTTTTTGATGTACCTTCAAACAAATCAAATTAATGTTCTTGATTCCCACTTTTCACGTTATGACTGACTTAGTGCTTCTTGATACCAAAACAATTTTTCTATTACCTATAATTTTGACTTTAGGTTGAATTCGCCAATTTCATGCTTGCGAAGTTGTGTCAATGTGTGCATTACGACCGCTCCGGCTACTTTCGTTATTTCTAACCAATGAAAATTGTCCTTACTTTTCTGTTGCGTCATGCAATTTTATTGCACGTGTAATGGTTAGGGCCGTGGATATCGGCCTGGATAGCTCAGTAGGTAGAGCACCTGACTAGTGATATAGGGGTCCCGGGTTCGATTCCCGGTCCAGCCACGCATCACTGAATTGTAGAACACACATCACAAGATTTCGAATATACATCACAAGATTATCGAACATACATCACAAGATTTCGAATATACATCACAAGATTTCGAACATACATCACAAGATTATAGAATATACATCACAAGATTTCGAATATACATCACAAGATATTGAATATACATCACAAGATTTCGAATATACATCACAAGATTATCGAACATACATCACAAGATTTCGAATATACATCACAAGATTTCGAACATACATCACAAGATTATAGAATATACATCACAAGATTTCGAATATACATCACAAGATATTGAATATACATCACAAGATTTTGAACATACATCACAAGATTTGAATATACATCACAAGATTTCGAATATACATCACAAGATTTCGAACATACATCACAAGATTATAGAATATACATCACAAGATTTCGAATATACATCACAAGATATTGAATATACATCACAAGATTTTGAACATACATCACAAGATATTGAATATACATCACAAGATTTCGAATATACATCACAAGATTTCGAACATACATCACAAGATTATAGAATATACATCACAAGATTTCGAATATACATCACAAGATATTAAATATACATCACAAGATTTTGAACATACATCACAAGATTTCGAATATACATCACAAGATATTGAATATACATCACAAGATTTTGAACATACATCACAAGATTTCGAATATACATCACAAGATATATAATATACATCACAAGATTTTGAATATACATCACAAGATTTTGAATATACATCACAAGATATTGAATATACATCACAAGATTTCGAATATACATCACAAGATTTCGAACATACATCACAAGATTATAGAATATACATCACAAGATTTTGAATATACATCACAAGATTTTGAACATACATCACAAGATATTGAATATACATCACAAGATTATAGAATATACATCACAAGATTTCAAATATACATCACAAGATTATATACATCACAAGATATTGAATATACATCACAAGATTTTAGAATATACATCACAAGATATTGAATATACATCACAAGATTTTGAACATACATCACAAGATTTTGAATATACATCACAAGATTTCGAACATACATCACAAGATTTTGAATATACATCACAAGATTTCGAACATACATCACAAGATTTTGAATATACATCACAAGATTTTGAATATACATCACAAGATTTCGAACATACATCACAAGATTTTGAATATACATCACAAGATTATCAAATATTGCAACGTTTGACATGCATGTCCAAACTTTGTCAATTCCAGAAGTGCATACCTATCGAAATATAAAACACCATTTGAATCCCCAACTCACCCAAAAAAGACACCAACACAAGCAAAACAAATTTATTTTTAAATTTAGATAAAAGAAATTAAAAGTATTAACACTGTATAAGTATTATACGTAATTCAACTGTATATTTGCATGAATAAAGAAAAAGACGTTGAATTTGTAACCTTACTAATACGGAAAGCATTTACATGAACTATTCCAGTATAATAAAAGAACTCATTTTATTGAATTAATATTTAAACACGGAATAGATCTGTGTTTTGAATATGAATATAGAAGCTGCTATTACTGAATATTCACAATTGCTCGTTACCTGAAAAGCTTCCACGACGTACAAAAATATACTATCTTTAATAACAACATTTATTTTTCTTCCGAATTTAAAGTTGGTATATTTTTTAAAAATGCAACATGTTTAAATACCGCCATTATGATGTATAACCATGTAATTAATTGTTCTAAAAAATAATGTTCTATTTGATAAATATCGAAAAAGAAAGCATATTTTGTTCTAAAATCTTCCTTCTCCTGTTGTTTAGAATAGAGAGGTTCCTGCGATACAGTTCGCCACTATGAAATTCCACCGGAAGTGCGAGTTTTCCCATACTCACTTTGTCTACACACGTGACGAGTCGCTTCTTCCTGACATGCCGCCACCCCACCCCCCGTACACCCGGAAGTCCGAAATCTTCGAACCAAGGCAGTACAAGAAAGTGGACAAGAGAGCCTTGAAGGTAAGGCATATATTTCCGATGATTACATTTCAGGTCATAAAAAGTTCTTCTTGCGAGAGTTTGCATTTGCAAAGATATAAAACAATTTTTCAGACATTCATACACACATTTCTTCTCGTTATATACAAGTTTCTTTGTCATATTGACCATACAATCAAATGTTTACCACATTTAATCACCTACTTATGAATGCAATCAGATTAATTTTTGCACTATACTTCTTCCAAGCTTTTATCAAAGGGGAGGCTAGCAATAAATCGTAGATTGAAATTGAAAGAGATAGAATCCAATTACCTTGAATAAGTATTCTGGCAGCTTCTGATACGTTTATTTTATTAGACTGGTTATAAATTAGTTTGCATCTTATGCCTTGTGCAACATTTTCAAATTCATAAGAATTTTATCGAGAAAACTCCGGTCTTTGACGGGCAAATGTTCAAAAACTTTACACCAGTAATGCTTATTCACACATATTACACAATTAATTTTGAAGGTTCCTAAAACTTTCCTGAACAAGTTGCTCTGTGAACTGGTTGGTCACCTGACCGACAACTACAGAAGTGACATCGCCAAACTTCGAGCACTCTACGTTTGGCTGACTTCTCAAAATCTCCGGAAACTTAAGCTTCCGCTCAAACCAGCTCGAGAAGGACACGTTTGGCATTACCTGGAAAAAATTAAGAAAAAGAAAGGAAACTACGCACAACTTTTCAGTCATCTTTGCAAGTAAGTTACTACACAGTTTGTTGTCATGGTACCGTAATTTTATACAAATTGAAAGTATTTCAAATAATATTTTTCGATACAAGAGACCCTAAATCGAGATCACTTTATTTTCAGTTTGGCTGGTCTCCCTTGCGTTGTAATACATGGTTACCTAAAAGGTAGTACATACGAGATAGGACAGACTCTGAACAAGGAATCTCACTATGGCGAGTGGAATGCTGTTCTGGTGGACAACAACTGGCGTCTCATTAACGCGTATTGGGGTGCATGCGCAATAGAGGGCGACAGTGATAGTGACATGACTACCTATCGTCTAGATGAGAACTTCTTCATGCCTGACCCTGATCAACTCGCATATACACATTTTCCAGAGGAACAAAAATGGCAGTTGATGGAACCCTCCATGTCCATGTTTAGCTTCGAAAGACGTGCATTCTTGAAGGAACGATTCTTTGAATTGGACATGCGAGTTTTATCACACCCAGATTGTGAATTTAAAGTACACAATGGGGAAGATGAAATCCTGTTTGGAATGAACGGAGAAAGAGCACCACATCTTAACTTCATATGTTTGATTTACCTGAAAGAAGAAAAAGACTATCGTCTTCTTTACGATGATGAGAACCGGTATCAACACGATTTTCTGTACAAACCAAATGAGGATTCTTTATCAGTAAGAATACGTTTTCCTAAGCGAGGTACATATCGTGTTGAAATAGTTGGCAAAGACACAACTATACAGGATGAGAACTACGAGTACGACTGGATTGCTATTTATAAAGCTACCGTTGTCACAGGACCAAAGAAATACGCAGCCTTCCCCAAAGCTGCAGATGTTGGCTGGGGAAATAGCCCGCTTTTACAAGGGCTGGGGCTTACCTCAGCAAACTTTGAACAAAACAGAGCCGTAGTTACTGCAGAGGAAGGAATGTGCACAATTGCCTTTGATATCAACACACCAGAGGCGGAGGATTTATCACTATCTTATAAGATGATAAGCGTCAATTCTGGACTTGAAGATGTGGCGATGGAATCTGATGCATTTGTCAAGGAGGATGGAAAGTTCCAATGTTATATTAACATACCACCGGGTGACGAAGGTGCGTTCTGTTTGTTTGCACAAGTGGACGACCCGGAATATGGCTCTATTGAAAAGAACATTTGCAATTACCTCATCTTATCAACTCCACTGAAAGAACTTGATCAACAGGAGAAGAAGGAGGTAAAGGTGGTGGAAGATGGTAAGTAACTGTTAATTTGCAGTGTTTTTTTTTTATTAGACCGTGGGTACAAAGGTTCATGCCACGTTAATCGATGACGACAAGAAGTTGTGATTTATGTTACACTAAGACTGCGGGAAGCAGGAATGCATGCTTTAATTATTGATAAGACGGTGATTAATCAAATAGTGGACGTTATTATGTTAGACTGAGGTTTCCAAAAAAGAAAGCTTAACATCCATAAATCAACATATGTGTAAAATATTTTGAGAAGGCTGAATTTCATAATGTAAGGAACTGTTTATAAGAACATATGTCTAAAGAAATAATTGTTGTCTCTTTCCAGTGCTCGACGATGCTATTCATTTTAAGCAACTTGAAATGCTTGAACGTGCGGTTGATTTGGTTGAAACAAAGAGAGTTGGTCGTCATATGTATATGAAATTGGAGGAAGCGAAGGAAAACATAGAACGTCTGAAAAACATCTCCAAAATGATGCACAAGGTTTTGGCTTTGGATCAGAGGACCATTGCTGAAATCCGCTGTTACTCCAACCCATCTCCTGAGATTCATGCTGTGATGAAGGCAACACTGTTGCTATTGGGACATTTCGAAGAAGAAACACGGGTAAACAATTGACACGAATTTCCTTAGCTATTTTTACAGTTTAGAATTTAAGATATAAACGTATTTTACCATTATATTCTAATTTCAGGATTGGAAAAACGTCCAAGCTATTCTCGGTAAAACAGGCCGTGCATCACTGAAGAGGAAGATCAATATGTTTGATATTAATCACTGTAAGTTAGACATAGCTCTTGGAGCCCAGAAACTTCTTGGTGACATGAAGCTGGGAGATATAGTGAATCAAAGCTGTGGAGCAGCAACGTTCTATGAGTGGGTAAGTGAACTAATATTATTTCTAAAATATATCTCGAAAATATGTTACTTATCAATGTATTTTACAAGAACTTGTATGCGTCATACATCATTGTGTTCCAAAGGTTCATTTTACCGCTGAGGAAGTTTCTCATAGAAGGCGAGATGAAATGATGCAAGCTGTACCTATAGTGACGCTAGCAGCCACACGTTTGAAAGCAAAAACCAAAAATTTGGATAAAGTGCGGGAAGCGGCAAATTCTGATCTTGAAAATGCAGTTTATCTCAAACGAGACACAATTTCCCAAGAACCCCATGGGTACCAGAATAGCTTTGCCACCAATATGCCAGTATTTAAAGAGGTTAACGAAGAACAGCCAGAGGAACCAGACCTTCCAAGTCCTTTTAGTAAAACTCTAAAGAATCTGAAGAAGAAAACTGATCCCAAACCAGAAGTAGAAAATGTAGGAGCAGTTGGTGGAGAGGACTATGTGATGATATCGGACGAAACAGACATTTCAAAACAAAAAGTTGAGGCTGTTGTTGAACCTCCAAAAAATAACACATCCAAATTACCCGGAAAGGGACCAAACAAACCAGTCAACACAAAACCAGCAGGGAATGTTAAAAGTGGTCAGGAATCCAATACAAACGCACCCCAGAAAGCCACACCTACAAATAAGGGTACAAATTCATCATCTCTTCCACCTCCAAAATATGACCGTTTGGTGGAAGAAGTAGGGGGACTGGATAAACCTCACCCCGCGTTTGCTAAGGAAATGGAGAAGCTTCCCGATTCCAGACCTCCTGAACCCCCTGATGAAGACTCTCTTCTTCCTGGAGGTGAAGAAGATGACACGTACATGAAAATGTGGCTAGCAAGGAGCTAAAAGGCTTGATGGAGGAGTCATGGTGAGAGTCTGTTCTGGCTACTGCTTGCTTTCAGTAATAAGGAGTTGCAGGTGTAGAGGATTATTTGGAACATAACTACAATAACAACAGCTGCCCATTAACTGAGTCGACAAATGTGTGCTATTAATTTACAATTGGCGCTTGATTGATTATAAAGGATGCAAATAATACAGTTCATGTTGTGTGCATATGAATTGTTTTAACAGACGAAGTCTATGTTTCATGAATCATTTTTACTGATGTACTGTAGTTTTTCTTTGCTTTGGTTTAATAAATTAATATTGCTTTGCTAAATAATTCAGAAGCTTTAGCAAAAGTGACTTATTTACCGATAATGGCATAGAGGAGATATTCTAATTAATGTCTTGAATTTGTTATTTTAGACAACAGAAATCATTGAAGAAATGAAGAAAAGATTCACAGACGATGTTGTCAACACCACCATTGCTCGAACCCGGGCTTCTAGATTGTCTTACACACGACAGAGAACTTCGTTGTATAATGAACTCTGATTTATTTCTTTGTATTTTAATATGGACAGACCCATTGTCAACATGTTTGATAATTTGATCATTCTTGTCACAAAGTTTTCATGCACTTTTTATGAATAACAATCCATCGTGCTTTCCCAAAAAAAATATTCAGTTAAAAACAAAATAAAAATCTGCTAGTATGCGCATGAAAAATTGTATCTTGAGTTTAAGTATGCAATATCAAAGACAGTTTTGAAATGAAAGACAACCCTCACAAGGAAGAGAGGAAATGAAATGAATGATTGATTCTGTTCAAAAAGGCTAATCCAAAGATGGAAAGTGTCCTCTTTATAAGAATAAAATATTAGGAATGTGCATGCATTTTAAAATACAATCTTTAACTTAGTCCTCAGTTTGATTTTTCATTGATAATTGTTTAGGGAAAAAACTCTTGTATTGTGTTGTACGCAATTCCTTCGATATATTTTCATTCATCTGGTTAGAGAGCATAATTATCAGTAATTTTTACAGAAACTCTTTCAGATTAAATCGCCATGCATTTGTAATACATCGACAAATATTAAATAGTGAGTATCCATATCAATTATATTCTTATTTTCTACATAAAAATAAAATTTATTGCTTGACATAGTTTTCCTGTTGTCATACATATTCCACTGTTGAGAGAAATGACATTTTTGGTGTTTCTGCTAAATTTATTTTGGTTTTTTCCAAACTAAATTAGAACTAGGAATTGTCATTGTATGCCATGATTGCGGCTGTTGTCAATCAATGGCTTTTTTACCCACCACGATTTACAGAAATCAATAAGTCTCTAAATACTTGGGTATATGAAGATATTAACAGTTTTCAAGCCCAAAAGTCAAACTATAAAAATCAGAGCAGAGCAATTACGGACCTCTTAAACATGAGATGGGATGGGGGGGGGGGGGGGGTCAGCACCCCCTGCCGACCGGTCACACCCGACGTCTCGTCTGTTCTGGAATTAACAGAAAAATCTATTGAACATTCAGTGTGTAAATAATGGTCTGACAATTGGTATGAAATTTGTCAATCGGTATTTGACTTAATGATAAGATTGCATTTGCTGACAAGGTCATTGTATCGACCATAGAGTGTAAGAAATGATGACTTCAAGCGAGATTGATGATATTCTTGTTTCATCAACTTGTTTGCCAATATCATACCTTGTTTAAAATAAAATAATGTTCAAACGTAAACATGCTCTTGAGTATCGAACCAACTGAGAGACATCAAACTTCAATTTTTCAGCTAATGTAGCCAATAGATTCTTAAACACAAATTGTATTCCACCGCATTTCAAGATTAAATCCATCTTGTTTATGTATTTCATATGCATATTCATCAATCATTGTGCTGTAGGCTTGCTATGATAAATTAATAAGTCATGTTAACGATAAGGAATAGCGAAAACCTTCCCGGGGCAACCTCACAGAGATGTGTTTGCTATTCCTTCTAGAACAGCACAGGTTAACCGTTGACAGGTGTAAGTTAGGGCTTACTATCGTGGGAAATTCTGTGATGTGTGATGTTTTATGTCCTATATTAAAAATAAAAGAAGCTAGAGACGTAACTATTTACTAGTGAAAGACCTCAAAATGAGATCTTTTCTCGGCCTTCATGGGCCATTGAGCAGTGGGGGTATCGGACTTCTATCGTTATAAGGAACATTGGTTTTTATTTTGTTTCTTTGTTGTTAACGTCCCTCCATATTTTTCACTCATATGGAGACGCCACCACTTGCCGGTGCAGATTTTGTCATATACTCGGCACTTTCGGCTATTGAGTAGTGAAGGATCATTTTTGTGAGCACCTAGTACAACAAGGGACCCCAATTTACATTGTCTCGTCAGAAGGACCGGTTTCCACGTTCTAATGTGCGATTCGAACCCGTGACGCAAATATGAACTCCTTGCTTCTTAACTCTAGAGCAAAGGCTCTAACCACTGAGCAACGCGGGCGACCTCTCGTTTTTAAGTCTCACCCAAATGACCGTCTAATGCCGGTGTAACGACGAAAAATGACCCCCGTAGAATATTGACCAGGGGGTCATTTTTCTACGTAGAAAAATGACCCCGGGTCAATATTCTACGAGAAATAGGGTCACTTTTCGACTGTAGTAAAACATTCCAGACCAGTGATTCTACGACTCCACACACGTTGAAAAATTACCCCCATAGAAATCTGACCCCCTCCTTTTTTATACAATAAAACATTATATATGTATCTCCTGATATTTTTTCATACTTTCAAATGCAAGTTGGGGGAAATTTTTAATGTGCTTTAATCCTATTTAAAAGTTTTTTTTATCATTTAAAGGTTTTGTTCCGAAAATGGCATGATATGTTTCTGATAACTGTAAGTTTTGAAATTTTTACAAAAAAAAAAAAACATAGCATAGAAGCAAAAAAGCAACATTATTTATCTATATGATTTCAATTCCCTAAGCTTTTACCTTTAAACTTAGATATACATCTGTATGGAAGAAGGATATGGAGGTAACGAACAGTATTCAATATCAAAGTCCATAAAACAATACAAAATACGGACCTTCGAAACATAAGATTTTGCACAAATTCTGCTTCAAAGGAATACAAAAATAGGTCTACTAATAACGGAGAGCAATTGGTACCCATGGAAATTCCAGTAGATTGTTGGAAGACCTGGTCTCAAAAAACCACAAAGATATTGTCAATCAGAAACTCATGCATCTTTTAAATGTCATCTTTCGAGTATTTGCGTGTGCAATCAGAGTGTTTTAACAAAATAATTTTGCTAATGACCAATTACCAGGTAGGTAATTTTACGAGTTCCATTTTTATTGAAAAAGCAGCTGTCAGTGAAGTCTGGACTTTAATTTATAGTGGGGAATGGTTGTGTATAAAGTTGAAAAGTAGTAGGTTTTTAAGCTGTTGATTTTGGTAAAATCTTTGATTTCAAATTGTCAAAAGTTCTTTGGAATATTGAGTATCCACATTTGATTCACACCACTTCTTGTATATATTGTTGCACAGTACTCTTGAAGTTTTTCCTTCGCTATTGTCAATATCTTAGCGAGGAGTAACGAAAGAGGCTTGTTTGAACATTTACTGGAACCTGCAATGTATCTTTCTTTGTAAGGATTCTTATAAAGTTTCGGAATCCAATAAATATATTGGGCTGTTCAAATTCATTTTGGCTCTGTGGAATATTAAAAATATTCAAAACTGACATATGATTTTGAAAAAATGTCTTCCTTAGAAAGGAAACTTTGAGTATATAAAGTTGGACTACCGCTTGTAGAATTAAATACAAGTTCTTCTGTAATACAATTTATCTGATGAGCCTTACAAACGAAGACAATGTTGTTATTACCTCCTTTGTCGGTAGGGACCAGTACATACTGATCATGTAATATATCTAATTCTTTTTTCACTTCTGGATTATTCAACACAAAAGGATAGATGGTTTTCACATTGCCCCTCAATCTTTTAATACGCGACTTTAACATGGACCTGATACATTTAATCCATTCTAACAAAGTGCCAAGCTAAGGTCTTTTTCTTATTTGGCCCATCGTCTGGCGTGATTTTCAACAGAATTCATAATATTTATGAAATTCCGACGCCAGTTGAAGCTTTAAAATACATACTTTTTAACTACGTTATATAAAGTACTATACTTTTTAGGTCACCTGAGTAAACCCAGGTGATCTATTGCTATTCAATTTCGTCCGTCGTGCGTTAACATTTGAACATTTTCAGCTTCTTCTCTGAAACCGCTGAATCAATTTTGTCATATAACATATATGGGTGAAGGGGAACAAAAAATATGAATTACATGGTCCCTGTTCCGCTGGGGGGGGGGGGGGGGGTCAGGGCCAAAACCACTAAGATTAGTGCAATCTTTAAAGATCTTCTACTTTACTCCTGGACATTAAGTAGTCAACCTGTTGGTATGATTGTAATCAGCATTGAGTCTATTGTGAAATTCAAGGCCCCAGGGTCAGGGGTTCTAGTGCTAGGGCGGGGCTTAATAGATTATATAGTAAAAATGCATTATTTATTTGAAATTCTTCTTCGTTGCTAATGAGCATTAAATAAACTAAGTGCACAGTTTTCTTGATTAAGGCTGCCTCTTCCAAAATTATGAATTTCATGGCCCCAGGGTCAGGGGTTCTAGTGCTAGGGCGGGGCTATAAAGATTATATAACGAAAATGAATTATTTCTTTGAAAATCTTCTTTTTCTGCGCCTGGGTATTAAACTAATTAACTGTGTACATAGTTATGAGGAGGAAGGATGCCATTTTGAGATTTGTGAATTTCAGGGCCCATGGGTCAGAGGTTCTTGTGTTAGGGTGGGGCTCTAATGTTTATATAATGAAAATGCATGAATTCTTTGAAAATCTTTTTCTTTCCTCCTTGGTATTATGCCAATGACCCAAGTAAATATTTATGACAAAGAAAGCTGCCTTTTCCAAAATCGTTAATTTCCGGGCCCCTGGGTCAGAGGTATTTGGAGGGGGTGTACATAGTCTGAAAATAGATTATTGCTCTGAAATTTGGTATTAATCAACAATTTATGATGAAATAAAATTCATGATAAATTTCCAAAATTTGGAAATATGTAGCCCCAGGGTAAGTGGTTCCTGTGGGGTAGGGTGCACAACTGGCTATAAGTCCCACCCAGTCTAAAGCTATGGGCAAGGTTCAATTTTTTGCGGACAAATATACAAACAGACAGACGGACAGGTAAAAACAATTTACCCCCGAAACTTCGTTTACGGGGGCATAAGTAGGCCTATAACATGTAAAGTAACATCTTTTTCATAATCCAACGTTTGTTTTTTTTCTAAAATCATCAGATGTAAGTACATGTAGAATGGGGAAAACGATACTACACTTCCATACTATACTGCCATATTTTGGAAAGACGAGCACTTCTTTTTTTAGTTAATCGTGTTTTATGCTACAACCCCCATTATGTTAATGTTTTGTTGACACTAGCAAACGACAAAAGACATTTTACAGGTTTTGAGCTAGCTACTTTTTGTTTCCCTTGTATCATAGGTCAGAGGCAATTTAATTTCACACTTATTTTTACCAATTAAATCATCCCCATTTTTTTTATTGAGAAGTTTGAAACTTCATTCATAAAAAACAAAATATTTTTTATAACATCTTATTTTCTAAACTAGCGCCCTTTTTCGTGCCAGTTTTAAAAGTAGGGATCAAAAACGTAAAATTTTTGAAAAATATAACTTTATTTTGATTTTTGCAAGTTATTTATCCAAGGTAAAATCAAAGAGATTTATAATTAATTATGGAAACATTTTTTGAAACCAGCTAGAAAATAACCTTTTTTAAGATTAAAATGACAACTGTGGAAACTTACTGCATAAAATGTAAAAAAAAAAAAAATGATTCGATGAATGTGCGTATCTTTCCTCTAAAAGCCTTTAATTAGAACATTTAAATACTGTTTTCCTTTAATGGGGATAAACAGTTTGTATTATGAATGTAAGGTATTGTATAGCTTTGATTTCGTTATCTTAGCTTAAAAGCTTTCAGAAATAACACTTCGAAGCATAAGGCAACTTGAAATTACCCGTATACATTCGCCTAACAAGAATATTCCTACCAAAACGATTATTTTGCATCAAAAAATGACAATTTTTAAGGGGTCATTATTCTATGGGGTCATTGTTCTACAATGCACACGGAGAAAAACGACCCCAAGGCCATTATTTCTACAGAAAAGTGGGTAATTTTTCTACGTAGAATATTGACCAGGGGGTCAAATTTCTACGTAGAAAAATGACCCCCGGTCAATATTCTACGGGGGTCACTTTTCGTCGTTACACCGGGCGTTTTGGTGAAGGAACAGGCACGACCTATGTTTATGTCCTGGGTTTGACACGGCTTAGCAAACGAAAATCTAAATCCGGCCTTCCAGTTCACCGTAGGAGACACTATGTGCCTCATTGACCATAACCCAATGTCTATACCCTCAAAATTATTTTTGTTTTAAGCCAAGGAGGATCAACTATCAAGTGCAATTTCTGTCAAAAAAGAGAAGAAACATAGTGGCAAATACTGGCAAGTTAATAAATCAAAACAATTTTTTAAAGTGGAAAATTATTTATTTATCTCTATTAACCCAAATCCGCAAATTCTGTTAGCAACCAGGTATCTTATACTATTAGAATTATTTCTATGTTAACCTTATTAAGGTATCTTCTACTGCAAGTATTAAAGTAACATCAGTATCTTGGAGATGGACCTCAGAAATCGAAAAAGGAATGAGTAATGCTTTTTAGATCAAATTTAATTTTAAAAATACCGGTATGTATAATCAACTTTCAACGTCATAGATTCCAATTTTTAGAAGGGACCTCATTTTCTGTGCTTTGCCTGTAAAATAAAAAAAATTAACTGTTATATATGATAATATAAGTGTGAACCAAACTCATTTCTCCATGTTGTGATATTTAATAATAGAAAGCTTCTATCACAAAATTTATGTACGCACACATTTGCACTGTGGACATACATCACAGTAGCTGGACTTTTGTAGCAAGAGTGGTGTGTAGAAACTAGTTACTTGATTACCTACAAAAAATAACGTCATGATCTCTTCTCTGTTTGTTAATTACTTCACATTACAGTATAAAAGATAGGTAAGATGATTATAGTCCTACAAAGCACACTTCAAGTATACTAAATAATCTATCCATAAAATTAAATTCAAGAAACATTGATACGTGTTTGAGTTAGAATTACATACTTGGATTGTAATATTCGTAGACACGGACAGGAGAAGGTTTGACCTTACCCACCATAGAGCTTCTGATAAGTGTTAAGTTTAAACAACTTTCTGTTTTTGTTTTTATCTGTAATAAAACAAACATTCAAAAAATATATTTGTCGGAAAATCCACTAATTGTGTGCTGTTTTGCGATTGTTCATAATCATTAGATAGCGTTTAGAGAGGATTACTTCAGATGACAACAGACTTACTTGATCAAAATAAAGTGCCAGTTTGTTATCGACTTCCTCTTTCTTTTTCAATTCATCACCCAAAATGTTGTCGAAATCTACGTCAAATCCAGAGGGTATTCCAAATTCTATAATTGTCATACCACTTCCAAACCCCGATGTACCATTATACCTTTTTTTAAAAAAAAAAAAAAATCACATTTACACTTAGAGTACATAAAAACATATATACTCTTCTTTTGTCCATTAAATGAACATCTAAGGAGAAATTTCTACATAGGATGTAATTAAATAAAAGTGAATATCTAAGGAGAAATTTCTACATAGGATGTAATTAGATAAAAGTGAACATCTAAGGAGAAATTTCTACACAGGATGTAATTAAACGAAAAGACATATTGTGTTTACTAGTATATGTTATCTTTGATTTCTACCTTGCACAAACTTGAATTTTATTTATGTCCATGCTTTCCATGGTACTCAAAATATCCAGTGTAAATGCTGGTCTTTCTTGTTGTTCCATGACGTTGAATTTTACAACAACCTGTGAATATTTCATCATGTTTGAATGGTATATTCAATGATAGGTAGTAAAGGTCCTCCAAAAACAACAGGCCTGTCTGCAAGTTGATGTCTTGTTAACTATGGAACAGCATGATACACATAAAATACCTTTATCATTATATTCATTTATTTAATCTAGTTGATACAATGAAATTTACATTTAAAATAATTCCAAAGTAAATAAATAAAAATCCATTCAAAAATTTCCATTGGGTATGGCCTTTTTGCTTTTTTTTCAAAATTAGAAATACATGCACTAGCACCGTGATGAATTTTTAAAACGTGATCATAAATGACGAATGTAGTTTTTAATCACAAGAAATTTTTCTCAAAAATGTAATTCTCAATTTTATTTTAAAATGTGGATCAAATTTCCAAAAACGGACATGGAGTGTTTTAATTCCACCAAGAATTAGCAAAACACTACCAAAACGTTAATATAGTTTACAATCATGGATAAAAAACGGAACGCAAATCAGGAATAAGCGTACATTAGTAATTTCGGCATAAGATATTGAAAATTCAAACATTCTGATTAAAAAAAAAACAATTGTGATATCAAATGTACTGAAAAAAATCTTTGTATTAACAAGGTATCCACATTTGATTAATCAAGTCTGGAATATATGTTGTTAGATCTGATGTTCTTCCTTTACTTCTGTATATATCTCCACTAGAAGTAAAGAGGCCCGTCGAACATATACTACAACCCGTGATTTATCTTTTTAAAATACAGCAAAAAGTAACGAAAAGGATTATCCGATACAATTTTCTTGCATTCTTTCTCTCAAACTGTTTAATGTTTACTTAATATGCATTGAAACTTTCTAAACTTCAGTGCACCTGTAACTTATTCAAATAGAGCTAATCAAAATTTACAGTATTGTCCTTTACAAAAAATTACTATACTTAAGGTGTTTCGCTTCTGACGAAATTGAATTCACCGCGCAACTCGAACTGCCGGAAATTGGTCTGAATGTCGTTATAATAAAGAATTCAATACGGCAGAGAATTAATAGTTTCTACAAATAATTATAATCATCATCCATAGAAAGTAACATAATAACGATTTTTTATGCCAGAAAACAAACATATAATAAGCATTTTACATTTCGCGGATGTGAACCGGATTACGATAATGTAAACAAAAAGCAGACGAGAAGTCAAGGTCTGCGCGGTAACTTTGGTTGAGATGGTGAAACCAAAGTACAGACGCCATGGGTTCGTCTCGAAAAAGCAGAAGGAGAGATATGATAAAGTATCTGCAGGGCAATTGACTCGATGGATTAGGGGAGCTATCCTTACAGACCACAATTACTCCGCCAGTGCAACCCCTGTCAGCGTTGATCACGATCACGGTTTGTACATGTAAAATACGTAATCTAAAAGACTCGTTTTCATATCTGCATCTAAATTACCATGATTACACATAGGTCTATTAGAAATATTAGAAATATTAAAGGGAGGTACATGAATTTGTTGATGTTCATTTTATATACCAGGTCCACGGGCACTGGAAGTTAATGTAAATATAAAGTATGTGTATGCATATAAAAAAGACCCTTCTTTTTTATATACATACACATATTTACATTAACTTCCAGTGCCCGTGACCAGGTCCAATCTAAAGACTTTTTGAACTATGACTACGTGTAGCTATTTAAAAAAAAATTATAATAGTTAAAGATGTGCACCAAAAGAGAAGATATTGAATTTTTCTCAATATTAAAACAACATGACATAACTAAGACATTGAAAACTTGTTTTTATCAAGTATATAATTGAATTTTCAAAGATATATTTTGATAAAAACAAGTTTTCATCTGATTGACAACAAAGTTTTAAAAATATAATTTTTTTTTGGGGGGGGGGGGGGGTATTTTATTGAAAACCACATGGCCTATTGTAATCAAAGTGCAACATGGAAATTTGAATCATATTTGATAATAATAAATTTAACTATACATGATGTTATATGTGGATTTCAGTAAAATATATATATACTAGGGCTAGCTGTTACAAAAAAAAAATTACATTTGCTGATGTCTTACCTTACATGACAATACTAATCAAAGATAATTACTGTATTTTATTTTAATACACTGCACGTGATGAAAGATATACTCATTTGACCCACAGGCCTTTAGATCACTTAGAAAAAAAAATTGAGGTGTTAAAAAAATAATAAAGGTATGGAACTCTTTTCATAGGGTACCTACTTTCACCAATAAAATTCTTTTAAATTGAATGCTTTACAAATTTACTTTTTATCCATATCTATCCATATATAAACAATCTTCATTCCTTCAAATTTCATTCCGTAATTCCTTATACTTCTTAAGATATTATGAAATCAATTCCGAAATTGACCTAAATTTTTTTAATTGACATCAGCTTGCCAATGGGCCGAACACTAATTGTTAAGCGGGAACGACAGGACAAATTTTCTCCAAAGTCTATTCTAAACTCAATGAATATTTGCTCATTTGAATTTGAGATTTACATGATTTTTCTTTAATTGGATCGTATGATCTTACTAAGTCACAAACAAAATGTTAGCGGTCTAATTGTTTTGAAAATAGAAAGGTATATAATCATGATAATGCATTACGGGAAAAAATTGTTCAACCATATAGCTTCTTTTACATTCATAATCAAAATGGCGGTGTAGTTGTTGATGCAGATTTTAACTTATTAATACAGACTACTTAACCTTAATCTGGAGTAAGAAATCAACTTTAAAATGTTGAAAGATCTTGCAAATGCTATGCAACTCTTCGCTGCACCTCATACACCGTCTGTTTACATGTGAATGACCAGGGGCCCAAGCAAATGTCGAGTAAAAGAAAGAAGATCATGTTTTAGATTGATTTCAGAATATCTTGAGAAATATCGGTATATGGAAAAATATGTTGTATATCGGCACTATGAATTATTTTGAAAACTGGTTCTTGGAATTTAGTAAGTGTATCTAAACAGTCAACTAGTCAGGATGTGTTACAGTAGATAATAAAGAATGTGTAATGGTGATAATTTTTATTCATTATTCATAGAATTGCCAAATTTGAATATACTGGAAAGAGAGGAGGTGGTTGATGGGGAAGAAGTGACTACATCTGAGGATTGGAAGGAGGGGAGGAGAGTAGTAGAACTTGGAGTGTTAGCTGAGGGCTTGCGGGGATGTTGTAAATGTGGCTTACCATTACAACTTTCACACACTATTTCTGTGTTGACATATGGTTTAGCTTCTTTGTTAAAGGTATGAACTCACCAATTTTTGCACAGTTTGTATAAAAACAACCTTGAAAGGTTTTTCCTTGAATTTTTCTCCATATAAAACAGGCAGTATTCCATATATCCATATTTTTAGTTTTGAAAGATGTTACATTTTTTTCTTTGAAGTAATTTGAAGTAATGCATATTTAAATTCTTTTTTCCCAAGCATTTGATTTTATTTAATGGTGAATGAATTTAGAACAGTGACCTGTAATTAGGGATTCATTGATTTTGCATTAACATTTCAGGTCTGTTGCAGCAATACAAAGTGTAATCATATTAACCATGTAAAAACGGGGAAAAAACATGGAAGAGTGTGGGATGTAAATACAAAGCTATCAGCAGGTAAGAAGTTTAACGTACACATCCCCTACATCAGTTACATGTATATTTATTATTGTCAAGTCACAAGAGCCTGATTGAGTTTTACCTGTCTATTCCAATATAAGCAAGTTTGTTGTCCCCCTCAACAACAACTTGGACACACCTTGAGAAATTGTTGCTGTCTTGGGGGACAATAAACTTGCTTTTGTCCTCATAGCCAGTAAATAGGTATATGTATCTATAAATTGATATAATCAGTGGCGGATTTAAGGGGGGGCACACCCGGCGCGCACCCCCCCTGAAATTGTCAAAGTTAGCATAAAACATAGTTTTGTCGAGGAAATGTTTCTGATGTCTACTCGGTAGACCTCATTTTTACCCTACAAAACCTCTAGAATCCAAGAGCTTCGGGGGGCTTCGCCCCCTTGGCCCCCACCAGGGCTTTGCCTCAAGGCGGCCCCCAGACCCCCTGCCGGACTAGTGCATCTTTAATTTTATTAGTCCACAGGCAATTTTATGAGTCCGTCAAAAATATAATTAAACAATAGAATTTACATTTCAAGGTACTTTTTATACCTTTTTTGTAATAAACAAAGCATGCGTTTACATGAAATGTTTTATACCAATATTTGTTGAAATTGCCTGATCAGGAACTAGGATCGTGTTCCCGATCTCATTATTCTCTATAAATGATTACGACATCCAAATGCCCGACATCTTTCTTTATGAGTCATAATAAATCATAATCCCTAAAATGTTTAATTTCATTCCAATGAGTCCTAAAATTAAGTGCCGAATTGACTCAGAATTACATAACTTTCCGCCAAGATGCAAGAAAGCTAAAAATACATACGGGTTTTCCAGTGAAAGTTGTCGAGAACTTCGTTAATTTTTTCCCCCAGAAAACTTTATTAGTCCATTCGGACTAATACGCCACAACTTTTATTAGTCCAAATGAAAATGTATTAGTCTGAGACTTATTAATCTGAGACTAACGGACTAACGTTAATGTCGAACCCTGCCCGTCTAACTTCAATTCCTGGATCCGCCCCTGATAATGTTTAATTCAGAATAAAAACTTGATGAGAAGGCAAGCTATTTTTAACTTATTGAAGCCAGAGGCTCATTTCAGCTTTCTGATCTTTTTCCATTTATCTGTCTGTCAACTTTTCAAAATATGCTTTAAAGGAGAGGGAAGTGGGTACTGGTATACTGTTTTACTCTTGTGTTTAACCACACAGTCACACCTTGTTTTGGCAATATGCCATATGATGGAATTCACTTTTATAGAAATCCAATGTCTGCTTCCTATTTATCCATGTGTCTGCCTGTATATTCACAAAGGAACCTATATTCACATCATAGAAAGGGTATAACAAGTTAGAATGGGACTTTTTTTGATTTGTTCTCTAAACCACTTGACTATTCAGATGGAAAAAATTCTCTGTAGAACAGCAAAGCCTTATTACTGTATTAATCATATTGATATTGAATCATCTTAATGTAGATCAATTCAAGTTTTGTTGCCATTACCCCTAGGGGTTTAGTTTGTTAAAAGTATGGGTTCTATTTTTAATTTCTGGTAATAAAGAGAGAAAATAAATGAGACTAAGGTGAGTGTTTAATTTCACAAGCTTCTTGTTTAAAGTGATTAGATTGATTTCTTTTTTACATTTATGAATTTGTATTTACAGCAATTGTACATGTTGGTATTGGTGCAACGCAAGTCAACAGTCTCCTTTCTGAGCTGAATATACCACCTGTAAGCCATGCCATGCTGGACAAAAGACAGAAAGAGATAGGCAGAGCTGTTGAAGATATTGCTGCAGAGTCTATGTCTGATGCTTTGCAGAAGGAACTGGAAATGATGAATGAGTGTGTAAACAATATAAATTCAGTTTAAATCTCACTATTTAGCTCAAATGAGCCAAAGGCGCAATAGAGCTTTTCTGATCAGATCAATGGGTGTCCAGCATACATGTGTAGTGGTCATATGGTATAACCTGTGTTGGTTAAGTCATAATTACTAACATGTATGTCACAAACATAACAACCCATTTAATTTAACATATAAGATACATGTATGTACTAATTGCATGCATTTTTGAAGGAAAAATTGTCTTATTTTCTTTACTTATTGATGGAGAATTAAATTATAAGGAATTAACTTCATAGTTATCCAAGTTATAATAGTGTAACCTGCTTTGAAATGAAAGCCTCGCTGTATAGAAAGCCAAAACTGGCACAACCCAGGATATACAGTATAACTTGGGTAGCTATTAAATTCATTCCTAGAATGAATTAAAAAAGGAAAATTTGATTGAAGAAAAAAAATTGAAGAGTGACAGAGACACGGTCTAATCAAAATTAGATGTTAGATCTGCTCACATTATTGCTACACTAGCATCTAACAACATCCTATAGAGGGTCACTCAGAGTTCAAATTCGGAACAACCCTAGACTTATTTTCTTCAATTACGTCAACAAATAAACAATGATTTTGCAAGAGACAATTTGATTGGTTGATTAGAATTTGACCTCTGACGTGACCCTCAATGAGATGTTGTTAGATGTTTGTGTAGCGAGTATGCAAGTGGATCTAACAAATAATTTTAATTAGATTGGACAGAGACAGTGACTTCCTAGAGTGACTTCCTGTGGCCCAAGCCCCAAGAGCCTCGTGTTTTAGTTTTGATCCCCAAATGAAAATCATAGGGAATACCTAATAATAATTGATAGTGATCAAGTTAATAGAATCTGATATACTGATAAATATAAGGTTTAGTCATGTACAGTATAATTTGTGTTGATAAATATGCAGAATGTTATGCACATTAGGGGGTGTTCTAAAGGAGATAGGTTCACAGTTAATAACTGATGTCTGTTATTTAACTATTTTTCAGAGAGATGAACGAAAATGGACTAGTTGTTGCTGTAGATGCTGGATGGCAAAAACGGGGTAGCGGAAAGACATATGATAGTTTATCAGGTAAAAATACTGTAAAAGCACAAATATTCGGGGGGATTAAATTTTGTTTATTCCGTTAACAAAATTCAACAAAATTAAATCCCACACGATATTTTATATGACTATATATTGAATAGGGCTTTAAAAAAAATATGTTTGTTTCCTGTAACATTCCAAAAAAATTAAGGGTCGGTAGGTCGGGATTTTTTTTTTTCTTATGAATTGTCAAACATCCCTGGACTCAATATACCAGGTGTCATATTTACAGTGGACACCCAACATGGCATCCAAAATGGCTGCCTAGCGGCAGAAAACGATCTTCAGAAAGTTGTAGGGGGAAATTGTTGTTATAATAATGATTACTCTTTATAACTAATCAAACTTAAATGTAAACTAGGTTGACATATTTTATGTCTCAAGTTAAGCTACAAGCTAATTTTCTTTTTTTAATAAATGGAATCAGCTGATTGATCAAACGAAGTTTTGCCATTTGTCAGAAAAAAAATTCACCCAGGGGGTAATTTGAATGGGTCGGTCGGGTTACAGGAAACAAACATATTTTTTTTAGACCTAGGGTTAGTTTTAAAACAACGACGAGATTATTTTTGATGTCAAAACAACAAAATTTTATGCCCACGAAAATTTATGCTTCTACAGTAGACAAATTTTAGGAAAATAAAAAAAAATATTGATGATTAGAGTGATTACTTTCCGCTTGTGCCCAACATAAACTATGCATTAAGTTTGCTTAGGACTTGATTCCATTAAATATGTATGCAAACAGATGCAATAAATTTAGAAAGACACATATCTCAAAGTTCAACTGTCCATATAAATTGTAAAATATTCTTCTAAAGAACAGCCATGAATAGTTATGTTGCTCATGCAGGTAAAGCATATTCAGTTTTGTTTGAAATATGGACCCAAGGTGGGATAATGGAGCCAAAAAAGGATATAATGTTTACACGGGAATATATATAGGAGAAAAATCATTAAGAGTCATAATGAGTCAAATCAAAATATTAAAATATTGGGTGATTTTACACAGTTAGCGTATTCGCTAATCGCTCTATGGCACGCAACCAATTTTTAACGACACTTATTAGAAACATTATTTACCAAAGCATTGTCAATACTTAGAACACTAACTTCAAAGAAGTAGGAATTTGGTCCCTATTGCATCCTGCAAACACGTTTTATAGCAACTGTTTACTTTTTTAAAGTTGAACGATTTGCATTAATTATACAGCACCCCTCATGAAAAATAAATATTTGACCTAATTATGCTATAGTGCACTGGACGCACAGGTTCATTGCTGACTAAAGGGGTTAAAGGTTATTACCAAATGCATACATGTAACATCAGTGATCGAGTTTGATTTTCCTTGCCAAAGTATTAAGACATAAATTTTATTAAGTTAAGAAATGCATGAAAAATGCTTTAATAAAAACAACGAATACATCTATAAGTTATACAGTTTTTCTAATTTGTAATTTTTCAGGTCATTGTTCCATGGTTGGTCCTCTCTCCGACAAAGTATTGTCATACTCTCTGAGGTCTAAGAATTGCAGAGTATGCAGTGTAGCTGAATCAACCAACAAGAATCCAGCAGCCCATGAGTGCTCAAAGAATTGGGAGGGTAGTTCAAAGGCCATGGAGGCAGATATGGTTATTGAGATGGTCCAAGATCTACAGAAAAGTAAAGGAATAACCATTGATGGAATCATTGGAGATGAGGACTCTACCACTATTGCAAGACTGAAAGCTAATGTCAATGCTGATATTAAGAAGTTGTCTGATAAAAATCATCTAAAGAAACTGTTTACAAACTCTTTGTTTACCTTGAAGAAAAAACATTCATCTCTAACTTTGTCTGTGATAAAGTACATTCAGAAATGCTTCAGTTACTCCATAGCACAGGGAAAAGGAAATGCTTCTCAAATCAAAGAAGACCTTTCATCAATTCCATTACACATATTTGGAGATCATCAACACTGCTCCTCAAGGTGGTGCAACTTCATTAACAACCCTAACCTGAGGTACAAGTCACTTCCACATGGAAAACCCCTGAAAGATAGGTTCCTTCAGGATGATCTGAAAGAAGTCTTCAGATCATATGCAAGTCATTCTGATCGTCTTTCATGCTTAGGAAGCACACAGTCGAATGAGAGTTTTCACAGAATGGTGTCTGCAAAAGCCCCAAAGACCCATCATTACAGCTCTTCTTCAAGCCTCAGATATAGAGTTGCTGCATGTGTAGCCCAGAAAAATGTTGGACACAGATATCTTGTAAAGGTTTGTAAATTTTTATTTTTTCATGCTTATTGTGTCATATCTGAGTTGAACCACTCAAGTTATCTCTTACATTTGAAAATTCTGCAAATTTTAATCAAAAGCAGATTGTATTGTATATGTATGTACATTGTAGTTGTACATAATAGATTCTTTTATCCTTATTAAAGGTTAACAAGAAATTGGGCCTCTCTCCTGGCTACTATACTCGACGACAGTGCATTCTGAGGGATTTACAAAGAAAGCGACAGAAGGCCATTTCAGTGACACAGAAATTTAAAAGGAGAAGGAGAGAATTGAAAGCCAGGAAGTACGTACTAGTATACTTTGATTGTCATTTGTCAGGTGTAAAAAACCTTTTGTCAACCTCAAAAATGAAAATAAACCAAGAACAAGTGAATGATGATAAGTATGAATTTAAGTGGGAATTAAAATCTTGCATGTTACTAAGATTTGTTTTCTGAATCACCAAAGATTTACGGTATGCTTGTTATAAATAGCATGGTTTGATAAATATTTTTTTCAAAGAAGGGAGGGCATATTGCTTTGCTGCAATCTTAAAATAAAAATTTTACCTACCTACATACCCAGTTTTTTAGCTCACCTTAGCGGAAAGCTCAAGTGAGCTTTACTGATAAAAATGTATCTGTTGTCATTAACTTTTCACATTTTCATCTTCTTCTCAAGAACAACTAGGCCAATTTCAACCAAACTTGCTACAAAGTTAGTATCCACTGGGCCAGGTAAGATGAAACTCATATGGAATCATCTTCAGGTAGTGTAGATTCAAGTTTGTTCAAATCTTGACCCTGGGGGATAGGGTGGGACCACATAGCCAATCAAAGTTTTACACAGGAATATATAGAGAATTTGAAATCTTTAAAAATCTTCTCAAGGACTGCAAAGCCATGATAAGTGATATTGATATGAAATCATCCTCAGGTAGTGTAGATTCTAGATTGTTTAAATCATGACCCCCAGGGATAGGGTGGGGCCACAATTGCATTTTACAGTACAATATATTTTTTAAAAAATTCTCAAGAATAGCAAAGCTATGATTGGTGATATTAATATGGAAGCATCCTCAGGTAAAATAGAATTAATTTTTTTTTTTTTCAAATCATACATGGTGGATCAAAGTTTTACATAGGAAAATAAAGGGAAAAAATCCCCCCCCCTCCGAAAAAAAAAGAGAAGCTATGTTTAGTCATATGGAAATGTAAACATCCTCATGTATTGAAGATTTAAATTTGTTTAAATCCTGATCCTTTGTGGTAGGGAGGGAAACGGTGGGGAATCAAATTCAAATTATTACTAAGTAATATATATGAACAAAATGTTAAAAAAGTTATATGCTGTATTGATATGGAGGCATTCTTAAGTAGTGATAAAATTTAAGCCCCCCCCCCCCCCCCCCCCCCCCCCCCCCCCCCCCCCCTTCAGTAAATTACATGTACCATAACTTTTCTATTCTGGTCTACTTTGTGCTCTTTCCTTGCCGGTGTGCTCAGGATTTTCATTTATTTACAACTCCTAATTTATTAGCTGTACATTAGGTGATTGTTTATTTTGCTAGGCCTTTTGTAAGACCTCAGTTTAGAATCATTTGTTTTACAGTATACATCTTCTTTACAGAATTCAAAGTATTTCTACAAAAGAAACAAGGGAAGGCATCAGTTATTTAACAGGATGTGATCTCCAGCAGGCCTCTGACATCGTTGAAATTCCAGCTCCAAAAACAATTCCAAAGTATGATCATCTCCCTTCAAGTCAGCTGTTAAATGCTGAAGAGATCTATTTTGATTTGGAAACTACTGGACTCGGTAAGAACCTAGATTTAAATGTTAAGTCAATGCTGATGGTTATGGCCCTCTTCCGGTATTTCTTTTGTATGCATTTTGAAGGAATAATACTAGAGTTATCATAGAAAACGAATAGAAATGGAGACTTGCATAATTCCGGTATTGGTACAAGTAGTTGAGCATGTTTTATATCTTTCAAAACTTTACCCTTCCTTCTGAGGACACTGATTAAAAAGAAATTGCATATTCTGAAAGAATTCAAGCATCTTTGAAGGAGTTAAGTCTTGGGGAAGAGGGTTACTATTATTATAATGTTTCAAAATTTTTTAAATCATGCATACTGTAAACGGATTACATTTGGCTGTGTATTCTAATAGCGGATTTGGTGAAACGCAGCAACCGCTAAATCAAGTACAACGCTAAATGTCTTGCACATATACCGGTACACATAAAGAAGAAAATGAAGAAATGCGCTAAATCAAATCTACGCTTACTTATTCAAAAGTCAATTTCTGCCAAATATCATACATGCTAAATATAATACATTTACAATATATCAATTTTTGTATGTATTTTTTCTAATGCTTTTAATTTTAAAAACTTGAATTTACTTAAGGAATGGATTAAATAGCAACCCAAATTATACTGTATTACCTGGGTTGGGGCAGTTTACGCTTTCTAAACCTCAAAGCGGTTTATAAAAAAGCGTAAACTGCTCCAACCCAGGTTGTAGCAGTATAATTTGGGTTGCCATTTAATTCACTCCTTATGATTTAATTTTCAATCATCAAGAATATAAAACAAGACAAATTTTCTCTTTATAACGCCTTCAAATAGTTCATATTTTAAACGTAACGTCAAGCGGATTGATACAATTTGATGTAAGTCATTGTGACGTAAGCAAACCAGATTATACAATTTAGATTAATTTTTTATCCAATCAAATGATGCGTTACAATCAAAATTAAATTATTTGTTTTTTATTTTTAGCAAGGGATTCTCATATTGTGCAGTTGTCTGCAGTTAGAAATGATGAGGTTTTCAACAAATACATCATTCCAGAAAAACCAATGTCCTCAAAAGCTACAGAAATTACTGGAATAAAAGTAGTCAACAATAAAATGTACCACAATGATGAGGAAGTTGAGACAGTCAGCATTAAGGATGCACTGATCCAGTTTATCGACTTCATGAAGAAATCGGAGTCAGATGCTGTTCTAGTTGGACACAACTCCAAAGTGTTTGACCTTCCTGTGCTGTTCAACATTTTGAGTAAATTAAACATTTTGGAGGCATTCTCATCTGCAGTCATTGGTTTCATTGATACCTTACCTCTTTTCAAAATTTCACATCCAAACCTTTCATCATACTCACAGTTACACCTCTTCGAAGAAATTCTACAAGACAAATACAGTGCGCATGACTCATTACAGGATGTCTTAGCCTTGAAGAGATTGTTGGACCATACAGGACCTTCCCCTGAAGTCAAACTTGCTGCATCTTTCACTTCAAACTCTGCCTTTGCCATATTCCATCACAAGAACACAACAAAAAGTCTAATGAGCACACTAAAGCCCTTATTGGACCAAAAGGTGATTTCGAATGGAATGGGAAATAAGATTGCCAGCAGTGGACTCTCCTTATCACACTTACAACTGGCTTATCGCAGAAATGGTAGGGAGGGAGTACAGGATGTGCTGACAGAGATAACAGATAACAGTGTGCGTGTGACAAAATCTAGAAAAATCATTGATTCTGTTGCAGATTTTCTCAGATCTGAGCAGTAACGCAGTTGTATGATGTTCTTTGTATGTAACTATGTTATTGTTTGTTTGGTTGTTTGTTTGTTTGTTTGTTTGATTTCTGTGAGCCAGTGCTCACTAGTAATACCCTCACTCTGATGTGAATATGGACAGACAGGAATAAACAAAGTTAATTGACAATGGATTCGTACAAAAATGAATCCAACCATATTTCATGTCTAAAAAATTTCAAGCATCTGTGATGAGTAGTTGTGGAGAAAACTGTGACAAAAATTTATTATTTGTGGTACAGACAGATGCACAGATAAACAGGAAGTTGACATCAGATTCGTCTAAAACCAATTCCAACTGTGATGAGTAGTTGTGGAGAAAACTGTGACAAAAATTTGTTATTTGTGGTACAGACAGATGCACAGATAAACAGGAAGTTGACATCAGATTCGTCTAAAACAAATTCCAACTGTGATGAGTAGTTGTGGAGAAAACTGTGACAAAAATTTATTATTTGTGGTACAGACAGATGCACAGATAAACAGGAAGTTGACATCAGATTCGTCTAAAACCAATTCCAACTGGGATGAGTAGTTAAGGAGAAAACTGTGACAAAAATTTACTATTTGTGGTACAGACAGATGCACAGATAATCAGGAATTTGACATCAGATTCGTCTAAAACCAATTCCAAATGTGATGAGTAGTTTTGGAGAAAACTGTGACAAAAATTTACTTTTTGTGGTACAGACAGATGCACAGATAATCAGGAAGTTGACATCAGATTCGTCTAAAACCAATTCCAACATACGGCATGGCTAAAGAAAGAGTGTGCTAAAACTTAAAGCATCTGTGATGAGCAATTGAGCATGATGAGTGATTGCTGAGAAAAATTGGACAAAAATTTGTTACTGACAGTAAGACACACAAGTGTAGAAAGAAAAACAGTATAAACCCTGTGCTTCAGAGCAGGGGTATAATTATGCCATGTACTATTGTTTTTTTCAATGTTTATTGTTATAGGTAGTTTGTAGTTGAACAAAACATTTTCTTTCCATTCAAAATAAATCCTTATTTAGAAATTGACAACAATTTATTTTCATTACCCATATTTTGAGCATACATGAAAAATTAAAAGGTGTTCATTGATATTTATTAAAGAAGACTATGTGCATATTAAATTGAAACATGCACAAATGAATATGAAAGGACATTCTGTAAATGTTTAATATTGTGTATGACCTATATTTGGCAGTAATCTATTTTTCAACAATTGGGCTAGGTTTGATTTCTAGCAAAATTTTTATTGTGTACTTATAAATACGCAGGTCATAAAGTTAGCGATGTTCTTGATATAGCAACAGCAGTTTTCTGTCAAAGGCACAAAAAATCTAATGTTTACAGTATATAAAAATGTTGTATGTTACTTGTAAAGGTAACAATTTGATAGATCTCTATCACAAGGAACATGGATCTGAATAAAGTTAAGTAGTTGATCATTTTTCATCTTGAATAAAGAACATTTTGTTTGATACAATGAAATCAAGAGAGATTTACATTGCATGACGCAAATTAAACTAGCTGTTATTGGTACAACTAGTAGTTCAAAACATTCATTTAGTCTTTTTTTTATTCCCTTCATTTTCAATAACTGGAATTTTGCTGTGAAACGTTTATAGTGAAATGATTACTATGTGGTGGTTTTTAGCTCACCTGACACGGAAGCCCTAGTGAGCTTTTCTGATCAAAGATTGTCTGGCAATCGGTCTTTTGTCTGGGTTGTGTAAAGTTTGATATATTTTATTTCTTTGAAAGACCAACTGGCCCAATTTCAATTAAGGGGATTTAACTTTGTTCATAGGAAAAGTCTCGCCCTCTTGAAGTGGGGGGTAATTAAGAATTTTGGTGGCATTATTCAAAAATCTTCTGAAGAAGCACTGAAGAAAAGATGACATTTACGTGAAATTTAGCTTCATTACATACCCTATATTCAATAATTCCTGGGGGAAGGATGGGCCACAAGTGGAGCAAAGTATGCATAGAAAAATATTTGAAATGTCTGTAAAATTCTCTCAACTCAGAACAGGCAAAGCCATGATTAGTCAAACTATTAAAGAATTATCCTCAGGTAATGTGAGTGGGCATGAAAATAGATATTAACCACCCCCCCCCACCCTCCCCTCTTTCCCCTAAGTCTTAAATAGTCCCCAAAAAAATGAAATGTCCCTTTTCTTTTAAAGAAAAAGATTGAGTTTCAATACACTTATTCATTTAGGCAAATAGAAAATCCCCCAAAATCATGGAAGAGGCAAACAGAATCAATCCGAATTTCCTCTGGTCAAAATTTGAGAAAAATGGGTCAGAGGAAATTCAAGTTAAAATATCTTTAAAAGTAACTCATATTGATATACAATTTTTTACACCATTTGAAAGCACTTCATCTAAGTAACAAATATATAGAAAAAAAAATACTTGTTAATTATTTCTAAATTATTTTCCAAGCTCATTTTATAAGCCCTGTGAAAGGGCATTTTTTGTATGAGGGTGTGTGCTTTTTGATAAGAATTAAATTTTATCTTGTATCAATTATCATTATTATTTTATCAATATTTATATTCCCTATGACTACTTTTAAAAGATAGCAAAAGGTTGGAATGATTTGAAAACATTTCATAGTTTAAAATAAATATTAAATATGTTGGACACAAATTTGGTCTTTTTCTTTACTAAAATGAGAGAATTACCTCCCTTTGTCAGGAACACCTATAGCTTGAAAATTAAATCATATTCATATGCATTTTTCTGGCTTAAAATAATTTATTATGTTTATTCTTACAATTAAAAAAGAAAAAAATCATTTTCAATTATTTTTAATGTCAGAAGCCAAACACCTTAATGAAACATGTGGAGATAACGAACAATATTCAAATCAAAAGTCCATAAAACAATTCCAAATAGGAACAGAGCAAACACGGACCTCCAATTCATCGAAGGTGGGATCAGGTGCCATGGAGGAGTGAGCATTCCATGACGACCGGTCAAACCAGCCGCGTGCTCCTTGTCAAGATTGGGAAATAACAGAAAAAAACCGTCGTCAATTCATTGTATAAATAATGGACTAAAAATAAGTATGAAAAATGTCAGTCAGCATTTGACTCAATGGTAAATTCTATTTGCTGACAAGGTCATTGTAACGACCATAAAACTAACGAAATGATGACTTCAAACGAGACTGCTGATATTCTTTCATCAATTTGTTTGTCAATAATTTACCTCGTTTTAGATATTGTTCATATGTAGAGCATGCTCTTGCGTATCGAATCAACTAAGATATTTAATTGCCGCATGCGGGTGAATGTATATTGCTGCATAAGTAAGGGAAGTTTCAGCTTTTCTACCCCAGTGGTTTTTGAGAAGAAGATTTTTTAATGACCCCACCTTATTTTTGTCTTTCATGATTGTATCCCCTTGTAAGTAGACTTGGCCCTTCATTTTTAAAAATTAAACTCCCCTTCACCAAAAACTGCTTTGTATTAAGTTTGATTAAAATTGGCCCAATGGTTCTTGAGAAGAAGTTGAAAATGTGAAAGACGGATGGATGATGGACAAAGTGTGATCAAAAGAGCTCACTTGAGCCTTCGACTCAGGTGAGCTAAAAACTTTGATACTGTAGTAAACTATAACTTACTTTCTATAAGAGATATGTCAAAAAGTGATGACGGTCAGTAAACCTACCTGTACTAAGGCAGCGCCCTCTCCATGGGCAGAAATATTTATAAATGGAGGAATTGTAGAGGGCTAAAGAAAAAAATATAATGGATTGTTATCTATTGAAAAAGAGAATGTGTTTAACATTGCTAATGTGATAACATTGGAAACATGAGCCCTTAATATCATCGTCTTCGCATTAAGAGCAAAACACTCCATGAAAAATTATACACGTATGGGTCATATGCTTAGAATTGTCAACACCATGACAAAGGTGGTACAAGAAAATCTTTATTATTTTGGATCAAATGTATGTAAATTGATTTGCAACAAGAGCTCTTTAATTTTGGAAATAAATATTGATAAAGTGAAAAATACAAAACAGTGAATAAATATGCATATAATTTTGTTGCAATGGGTAAATGGTCTATTAAAAAAAATTAGGTCCCCATAATCATGATGATAAGATTGAGAATAATTTTTAATTTTACCTGATATTTTTGAAGAACCATTTTGTTATCGTCACGAATGAGAAAATAGTGATCTTCATTGGGAGTGTAAGCATATATATCCATCGACTTGAAATCACCCCAAACACTCATCTCACTCAGGGCTTGTAAAGCAATTACAGTATCCTAAACATAAACAAATTCATCATTAATTCAAAAGAGCAGTTCATGAAGATGAACAACTTTTGTATGAATTAACACACGTTTAATTAGACAATAATAAAATATCATAATTACCTGTGTGGACATGAAACCTCCTAAAGCATTTCTTTGTTCTAAGATCCATTTCATGACATTCTTTGCTTTAGGATACTGCTTCTTATTGCTGTAATAAAGCAATGCATACGAAGCTGTTTCGATATCATAGGTACTAGCCGTAAGAAAACTCGAATCCTTTCCTCTAGCTGTCCAAGGCTGTTCAATCCCGTAAACTTAAAAAGATGAACAGATAATGTAAGATACATGTACTTAAATCACAAATCATATGTAAGCACTTGTCTTTAACCAATATTTCATAATTAATCTCCACAAATCGCAACAATCTCAAAAAGATTGAAACTATTTGTCTATAAAATAGCCAAGGAAGGCAAAAATGATCAATTCTTCAAACTAAAGCACATTTTTTTCATAAGAGTCCACGGTTTATTGCTTTTTGTTTGAAAGCTGTACACAAAATATTTGTGAAATTGTACATTCTTCAGTTAACAAACAACACGGAGCAAGGATCCACTGTGCCACAATACTACTATTACGATACCACATTCGTATCTTTCTGAGAAACGTTTGAAGTCCATTTAGTCAAGAGTTGTACCACAAACATGATTAATACAGCCTTTTGAACACAGCATCATTTCGTAGTTGTTAGTGTACATATATTAGGGTTTTTTCCGATTAAAAAAAAATTGTCTCCTTAATTTCACACCTTTTAAGGTACATTAGGTACTTTCAATTTTTTTTTAAAATGACCCAAACTTTCTTATAATTCAAGTACCATTATATGATATTTTTCATATAAGACGTTCGACTTGTAATGATCTACATGTATAACTCTATGGTTATTTTATCACACATTTTGTTGTAAATTAGTATTCACTCAAAAAAAACCCCACAAATTAAAAGACCGATAAAAATTCATTTCCAAAGCTTGTTCATATCAAAGATGAATATAAATTACCTTTACAGTTGTAGACACCAAAATTTACTGGTTCTGTATACTCGAAGGGATTGGACAAACCACCGGTATATTCTACTGATTTGAAATCTCCAGTGAATTTAACCAATTCATCCAAAAAAAACCAAGCATTTTCAATTCCAACGGCAAAAAGAATTACTCCAGCACTTCGAAGTTCGGAAGACACTGTGGCAGTTTGAGACGGGTTGGTTAAATGGTTTGCCGTCATTAAGATCACAATTTTGCTAGCGTTCCTCCGGCCTCCATTTGCCTCTCGAAAACTGTTTTGTTGCATATACCTTAATGCCTTGTAAGAGTCTATGGTCATACTAGGTCTATATGGAGCCATGAGTATTGCTGCCTTGATGGCAATAATATCTCTGTAAGAATTTAGTGAAAAGACTTCGTGTGTATTTAAACCAAACGTTATAAGAGACACTCTGGTTTTCCCAGTGAATCTGTTGATCATATTTGCGATGTACTGCAATGTAAGTTGAAAACCCTCCTTCCCAAGTCTTGCGCTGGAGTCGACCAGAAAGACGACATCAGCCTCACCTTCACAGCCTTCAATGACATTCTCAGATTTAAAAATAAAAATTCAGAATTTCATACAACAGGGCCTCACCGGTCACCTGGGTATATAGTAAAGAATCAATTAAAGAATATTTTTAAAAAGCCAATTAATCTAAAAGTTAAAGTTAGGTTGCTAAAAAAACAACATAAATAAGTAAGTTATCAGGGATAAAAAACTAGGGTAGTGCTCAGTAACATATATCCTTAAGTAGATTTATTTAATTGCATGTGTTTTCCAGTACTAATGCACACCCACTTTTCATTTTGACCATCCAGACTAAACGAAACATCAATGCTTTCATTTTAAGATTCAAGAGACATGCATTTTCACCATATAATCAATAGAGCCCCAACCTAATAAAAAAAATTCCTTGAAATTCACAAATTCCTGTATGAGGGCTTAATACTCATTACAGACATGACAGCAGTTTGACTGAATGATGTGCAGAAGCAATTTATTTTTAAGACTCCTGAATTTGATTGACAACCGCAATGACCCCATGTTGGGCCCTGCAATCCATCTTTTTGTTTCTTTTTACCCATACATGCAACAAACATATGCCAAACTTGTTGAAATTGAAGTGATTTGAGATGAGAAGTTGAAAATGGCCAAATGTTAACAGGACGAAGTAGGGACAATGCACGCCGACGGACGATGGCAATTCAAGTCAGATTCGTTCTATGTTTACTTGCACCTTCTAGTTTTCTAATAGCAGACTCCGCCATGGGACTTCCAGAGAGAAGCAGGGCATAAGCTGACAGGGCGACTTCGTATGGATCAACCATCAACTGAATGTTCCGTTCAAGATAATGCCTGGCCTTTTGCATGGCAGTAAGTGACTCGTTGTTCTGAGTGAGAAAAATCTTCTAAACATATGTTCTTTACAGTTAACCATTAAATTTATTATTATTTTTTTTTAAATTTGGAAAATGCAATACTTACAGAAATGATACGACTGCTTTCAGCAAGAGCAACCAAAGCAAAGGCAGGATTCGCCTTTTCGCTAAGATATCCTTTCTAAAGAAATAAACATTCAGTTTCTTTACATATTTTATTTTCTTTTTATTTTTGTGAAAATTCAGTTTATTCTGAAAATTAATCCGAGTGAGATCTCAGAAACGGTAAGGGATTAAAGCACCAAACTTACAGGGATGATAGATCTTGTTTCTTACTTTTGTGTTCACAGTCTGTTTGTCTGTCTGTCCACCCGTTGTTTGTCACGCTAAATATTTTGGGCATTGTGAGGTAAGGATTGGAGATTTTACGATGTATTACTTAAATAAACATTTTCCAAAGTACGTGAATATTTTTTTTTACGTCGAGAGGTAAGTCTATGTTTCCTAGAAAATTGTTTTCATTTTAAAAAAAAAGCAGCATAACAGTCCCCTTGAGCTTTACCTTTAGCCTCCATTTCGAAGATTCGATTCAACATTTGTTTTTTGAATTTTAAGAGCATATTTATTGCATGTTCATGACCTCGGTCACTTTACCTTACATTATTTACACATTTTTCCGTTATTTCCCGACCATGACAAAGAGCACATGGTGGATGTGACCGATTAGCAGGCGATGTTCACACCTCCATGGCACCTAATCCTACCTCCGATGTTTTAGAGGTTTGTGTTTGCTCTGCTCCTGATTTGTATTGTTTTTATTATATAAATACCGCATTTAGCTTTCTTTATATCTTAAATGATGCTATAGATAGACGACGCATCGGTTCATTTTGAACACTGTACGGGTGATTCTTGAAACTCAAGACATTTTTAAAAATCTCAACTCATAAAATCACAAAAGAAAATCACATGGCTTTTAAAACTTCAGTATTGTTCCTAGACACAAGAAAAAATTGACAATGTCACACAAATCTAACTTTCAATGCCTCTTAATATTCTGTGGTCGAAACATAGAAATTAAATGAAACAGGATACCTGCTTATCATAGGTTTCTCCGTGTTCATAGAAGTAGCCGTCAGATCTCTGTTGTCCAATCAACCATTTTTGAGTTTTTTGAAGTGTTTCTGTGTTAATGTCTATGTGTTTAGCTGCTTGAGCAAAGCATTTGAGAACATACGCCGTCAGCCTATTGGGATGTATGAATGGCTCATCATTATTGTATATGAAACATTTCCACGTACATGTATACACATCAGAAGTAGGACATAATGTTGAATTACTGACCTACTGACCTACCATGCAAGTTTGGTTCAGGACAAGAAAACTTGCTTTGGCCTTCAACTCGACATTTAGGTATATCGACGACGTATTATCAATTAACAATGGTCAATTCCATTCCTACGTCGACACGATATATCCTAATGAGCTTGAGAAAAAAGATACCACAGAGTCTGACATATCTGTTTCATACTTGGATATTTTACTTGAAAAAGACGTTAATGGTAATCTAACAACCAAGCTTTATGATAAACGTGATGACTTTAACTTTTCTATCGTCAACTTCCCTTACTTATGCAGCAATATACCTTCATCACCTGCTTACAGAGTCTCTCAGTTGAATCGATGCAAGAGAGCATGCTCTACATATGAACAATTTCTAAAACGAGGTAAATTATTAACAAGCAAGTTGATGAAACAAGAATATAAACAGTCTCGTTTAAAGTCATCATTCCGTAAATTTTATGATCGCTAGAATGACCTTGTCAGCAAATACAATTTATCATTGAGACAAATGCTGACTGACGTTTTTCATACTTATTGTTAGTCCATTATTTAAACACTGAATTGACGAGGGATTTTCCCGTTATTTCCCGATCATGACAAGGAGCACACGGCGGGTGTGACCGGTCAGCAGGGGATGCTGACTCCTCCATGGCACCTGGTCCCGCCTCTGATGTTTCGGAGGTCAGTATTTGCTCTGCTCAAATTTTGTATTGTTTTATGGACTTTGATAATGAATACTGTTTGTTATCTCCATATCCTTCTTGCATGTTCTTTTTTAAACACAATCAGTCAAATACTCAAAACACAAAAATATTTTAGGTACCGTAAAATCACATATTTTCGTGGGGTCAAATTTTCGTGGTTTGAGGAGAATCTCTTGGTTCGAGGGGGTTTGATTTCGTGGATCAAGAATTAGGAGTACTTATGTAGGTAACATTTTCGATTTCGTGGTGGACATGAATTCGTGGGTTCCGTCATACAACGAAAACAACGAAAATAAAACCGAAGGAAAATTTGTGATTTCACAGTATATATTGGCAATTAGCTTATTTTGCGCACAAAAACGGGAAACGAAACTGACAGTGCATGCATTTTTATTATTCGAATTTTGATTTGTCACTATTTTAGAGATAGAATTACTAAAGAGTAAAATTTAAGAATTTCCCCCATCTTTTGTTAATTTTGATGTTTTCCCAAACATTTATACATACCAAATACTCGATGAACCACTATACCAGAAATTGTACGATCCATCATATCTCTGGAAAGACAATTCCCTCTGGTATCCTAATGACAATATTGTAATCATTAATTCACACTCATATTTTTAGTGATATTTACATTATAAAAAATATATATTTTAAATGCGGTAAATTAACAGTCAATACTCGTTCGAATAACTACAATATGACACTATACATATACATTCCGATGACTTATGGCGATTTTATACGAACATGCTTTTTATGCATGCTAAAATGGTTTAATTAATTGATCGATTTAAATGATGCCATTAATTTTTTCATTAATTTATTATTTCCCCTTGAAAGAAGGAGTGGTCTTCATTTTAAACAAACTTGAATCCCCTGTACCCATGAATACTCTGCACCCAAGTTTGGTTGAAATCGATCCAGTAGTTCTTGAAAAGAAGAAATATTTACGACACAGACAACGGACATTTTGATCGATGACTTCGGCTGAGGTGAGCTCAAAAATATGAACCTAAACGTATAAGTTACCAGTATATTTGTCAAAAGTACGTCAGATTTCAAATTTTAATTACCTTTCTCAATGTAATCTATCAATATCCTTTTCCACTTGGCGGTAAGTTGACCCGACTTTTTAAGGTATTCGTAAATGAAGACATCGGGTGCAAATCCTATCAACGTTTGTTCACCACATCCTGTCGGCAATGTTATTAATTTCTCCAGACCCTTTATTGAAGGAACCATATAATCGCCTGAAATAAGGAAATAAGTCCGGATTTCTTCCTTAGAATAAGGGAAGAAAAATTAAAAAATACAAAGCCAGTGTTTTGATATCGAGAATACTAGTATTTCATGATTTAATTTCTGAATTAACTAACTTTAATGGCATCATGTTGAAATGATTCTAGTCGGTACATCCATATTTTTTTTATGATCATTTAAACATGGAAGTGTGCAACCGAATCATACGTTTCGTCTTAACTCTTTTCAGAACATAATATGTATAGATACAGTTTGTTCCTATAATAAAGAAGTATGCTTACTTTATTATAGGAACAAACTGTAACTATACATCCATACAGAAACAAAGTCTAAGTACAAACACAATGAAATATGAGGATTAAAAAAAAGGTAAATAAAATCCACTGTTCTAACCATACAAATTACAAATTGGGAGCAGAGCAAACACGGACCAAAAATAGGAGAGACCAGGTGCTTCAGATGAGTAAGCATTCCCTAGTCGATCATTCAAATTCGCCGGCGTGTGCTCCCTGTTAACGTGTCAACTGAATAATCCGCAGAGATTTTAGAGTGTAAAATAATGGCCATACAATTGCCATTAGTATGAAAAACTTCCGTCTTTAATAATAGATTTTTTTTGCTGAAGAGGTCATTGTATCGATCATAGAACTTGCAAAATAAAGACTTCAAACAAAACTGTTGATATCCTTGCTTCATCAACTTGTTTGTCAGACCTTGTTTCGTTTGAGAAATTGTCCGTACGTATAACATGCTCTTGCATATTTGGGAGACATAAACTCCATATGCATTAATAATGAAATATTGCTAGGTAAATAAGAGAAGTTGGTGATAGATAAGGTAAAGTCATCATGTTTTATACAGTTTTAGTTATGTTCTCATCAACATTTTTTCTAGCAAAATATCCAAATATGAAACAGATGTGACAGACTTTGTGGTATCTTTTATTTCAAGTTTTACTGGGATATATCGAGTCAACGTTTGAATAGAAGCAACACAGAACCAACTATTGTTAATATGTCGTCGATTTATCAAAATTTATGTCACATAGTGGAAAAAAGGAAATGTGTTTCTCTAGTGCATAGTACATACATACCACCGGTATTTCTTATTGAATATTGAATATTTTGCTTTTCTTTTGGACTGCCACATTAAAAAGAACCCTAATAATGTATATCCTACCTGTTACTAGAATTTGCACTTGTTCTGAGCCTTTAACTACGGAAGAAGGAAACTCAATTGTAGTATTGTGATAAAAAGTTGCTCCATTGTTAAGGCTGACAATGTGCGATTCAGTGCGTTCCTTCAAAACACCCTCAGGCTGGCAATTCAAAGATAAGAACCTTTAAGTAAACTTAACTTAGGAATACACCATAAAGTATAGAAAAAATACTTCCAATTTCATCTGAAATGACTGAAGATATTGAAAGAAATTATTAATATTGCTATTTTTCATACATGTACATGTGTATTCTATAGTTATGTTACGACTTTCTCATGTTTTCTGAAAACATGTGTCTGTCTTCTGTTGGTTATGTGTTTTGTGTTCCTGTTGACAACTACTTTGAACAGTCTTTAAATATTATCATTGTTGTTAGAATTTGTGTGCGTGTCAATGTTTGTTCCATACCTCCACTCTGATTTGTCTTCTCACGGCATCTGCTGCTATTACTGACTGGGCTTTCACCTCTACATTAACATCACCAATCGTGATGGGAATAATCGGGAAATACACCGTCTCTGAGCACTCAGAGCAAACCTTCAGTTTTAAATTCAGAAAAATCCATGGATATGCACGGTTTTACTTAGATATTTGAAACGATATTTTATATTTTTGTGATGCATGAATGCAATAGTGCCAAATTATTAGCTTTTGTTTACATCACTTAATATAAAGAGAATACCTGAAAACTTAATGATTTGGTAATGATTTCGAGGTGTTCATAGCCTAGGTCATCAACGACGATAGTGAGGAAATCTCTGTTTTGTTCAAGAGTTACTAACACCTGAGGGAAAAAAACCCATATTATTCTTTGTAAAACCTTCCCATAATGCCTTAGACAAAATAGATTTTAACGTCGAGATTTTTTGTAAAATTTGAAATTATTGAAATAATAAAAACGCCACTTACTGTTAAATTTTCATTCAAGTAGTTAAACACGATGACCTGTAAGACAACTTCTTCTCCTCTGATAATATGGTTTGGCATAATTAAAGAAAGGAAGAATGGACGAAAAACCGTCAACTGGAAAAAGTAAATTTGTACATCCTAGTACTTTCCGTCAATTCGTTTCTCCTTTAGATCATAGTTTTTCCTTTGTCCTGACTTATTTATTATGTAGTAATGTTAAAATGCACCTAAATACATGTATGTCTCAAAGCTTATTTGATTCATTTATCATATCAAGCTCTGAGAAGTGTTTAGATCCTAGACAATACACTGAAAAATAGGTTGACATTCAAGGACTTTTAATCGGAACTTATCCTTATTTTTTGTACATTTTATAACTACCTATGCAAAATAAATGTATCGTTGGGTAGCATTCTTTAATGTTTAGATTTATCTGTGTTGCTCTAATTAAGTTTTGAACGGTTTTAGTCAGATCAACAAAGATATCAAGGCGGATGTGATCGGTCGACATGATTCTCTTATTACCGTACTTTAGACACCAGATCCCTTTTCTGGTGTTTTCATGGCTTTCTTCTTTGCCCTTTTTACAGTTTGTGTTGCTTATAGAATTATAAAGATTGGTCACTCTGTTCTTTTCATGAAAACCATTTAAATAATGTTTTGCATTTTGTTGAGCGTTGCTGATATTAATTATTTTAATAATGTTTTGTAACTTTGGAATAGGAGGAATTGTATTAAATTAATTTTATCTGCATTAAAAACCTAGAATGTTCCGAAAAATATAATAAATTAACCTTTAAGAGAAACCATTTTTATCCTCACATGTAATGCATACACAATTTGAAAAACACTTGTGAAATCAAAGCCTTCTTGCAATGAAATTGTCAAGTTAAAAATAAAATAAAAAGTTAAATGTGAAATGTTGGAAAATCTGTTCACCTTCGAAATTGCGTCTGTAATACCTAATCCGGAATTCCTATTCACAGAAAAGGCTGAAGCTACCCAAGATGTTATTGAATCTGGAACCGTGATTGGAATTGTAGCATAGCCAGAGGCTCTGGATTAAGAATTATAAATTTTAAATATATTTTAATAGGTACAATTTATTAAAGTTTCGAAATTAAAGTCTCGTGTTAATTTTAATGGATGGAAATAAAACATTACAGGTAAACAAGAGGCCAACGGGCCTTATAGGTCACCTGAGCATTATGCAACAACTTTCCAGTTATTGAATTTGATTTAAGCCAGATGCTATATGGCATTCACAATTTTGAAAGAAGCACCATTGATCATCATAACAATACACTTAGCAGTTGCTTAGCTTGGTTACTGAATACCCATACACAGGATAGGGGAACAATATTGCATTCCAACTAATCAGTAATATTCAGCAATAATCAGTAGTGCCCCTAACACTGTGACATAAACCCCTGACCCTAGGTCCACACATTGCACAAATTTTAAAAAGGCACCCTTAAAATTGCATATCAAAAAATAAATAAATGTTTTATAAATATAAAGGAGCAGATTTCAAATAATTAATTAATTTTCAGTATATAAGTAGAGCTCCCCACCCCCCACCCCCACCCCCGCCCCTGACCCTGGGGCCTTGAATTCACAATTCTGCAAGATTAGGGCCCTTGCTCATCATAACTATTTAGGTAGTTCATCTGCTTCATAACCAGAGCCAGAGAAGAAAATTTTCAAAGATTTAATGTATTTTCACTATATATTAAATCAATAGAGCCCCGCCCTAACACCAGAGCCCCTGACCCTGGGGCCATAAAATTCATAATTTTAAAAAAGGCATTCTTGCTCATCATAACTATGTACTTAGTTAGTTTATTTAAAACCTAGGAACAGAGAAGAAGATTTTCAAAGAATTCATGTATTTTCACTATATAATCAATAGAGCCCCCACCCCAAACCCAAGAACCCTTGACCCTGGGGTCATAAAATTCACAATTTTGGTTGAGGCACTCTTGCTCATCATAACTATACATTTAGTTAGTTTATTTAATACCTAGGAGCAGAGAAGAAGATTTTCGAAGAATCCATGCATTTTCACTATATAATCAATAGAGCCCCCACCCCCCCCCCCCCAACACCAGAACCCTTGACCCTGGGGCCATAAAATTCACAATTTTGGTAGAGACACTCTTGTTCATCATAACTATGCACTTAGTTAGTTTATTTGATACCTAGGAGCAGAGAGGAAGATTTTCAAAGAATTCATGTATTTTCACTATATAATCAATAGAGCCCCCCCCCCCCCCCCCAACACCAGAACCCTTGACCCTGGGGCTATAAAATTCACAATTTGGGTAAAAGCCCTCTTGCTCATCATAACTATGCACTTAGTTAGTATATTTAATACAAAGGGGCAGAGAAGAAGATTTTCAAACAAATCATGTATTTTCACTATATATAATCAATAGAGCCCCACCCTAGAACCAGAACCCCTGACCCTGGGGCCATAAAATTCACAATTTTGGTAGAGACACTCTTGCTCATCATAACTATGTACTTAGTTGGTTTATTTAATACCCAGGAGCAGAGAAGAAGATTTTCAAAGAAATAATGCATTTTCACTATATACTTATTTAGCCCCGCCCTAGCACTAGAACCCCTGACCCCAGGGCCATGAATTTCACAGTTTGGTAGAGGACTCAATGCTGATTACAATCATGCAAACAGTTTGACTGCTTGATGTCCAGGAGTAAAGAAGAAGATTTTTAAAGATTGCATTAATTTTAGTGGATTTGGTCCCACCCCTCAGGCCCCAGGGGGGACAGGGATCATGAAATTCACAATTTTTGTTCCCCTTCACCCATAGATGCTTTGTGCCAAATTTGGTTGAAATTGGTTCAGTGGTTGCTGAGAAGAAGCTGAAAATGTTCAAATGTTAACACACGACGGACGACGCACGACGACGGACGAAAACGGATACTGTGGAATCATTTTTATTCGTGGGGGTCAATGTTCGTGGGTAGGAAAAATTTTGTTGGTTCGTGGGGACGTAATTTCGTGGGTAACTCATATATAAAGAAGATTCAATAAATAATTATGTTTACAAAATAAATGTTCGTGGGGATGTAAATTCGTGGATAAGGGTGACCCATGAAATCCACGAACATTGGTCCCCCACGAACAATGATGATTCCACAGTAGCAATAGGTCACCTGAGTTTACTCAGGTGACCTAAAAATGTTATACCCGATATTTTCAGATGCCCACAGCCAGGTTTCGGGAAATTTGGCACGAACATAACTGCTCTCCCAAACTGTATGAGCTGCACCTAGGATACATATTTTAATTATATGTAAATCTAAAAAAAATTTACTGTAGATAAATTTTCAGCAAATTTGCGCGTGCATTTCATTTGCAAAAATATTTTTCTTAGAAATAAAAGGCGTTTTTTCCTCTTCTTCTACTCGATGAAAAATATTTTAAAGGTTAGTTAATGTGGAAATCATTTTAAACATTTTATTACATGTAAGATTTAGTACAATGCTAATATCTTTTATCTTTTTTAATATTTTCTTCTGATAATTGAACTTTGGCATTGCTTAATGCTTAGTACTACATATGTTTATGCTTAACTTATAGACTGTTATGAAAATTTTAATCTTTTTAATTTGAGTGCTAAGACAATTCGTAAAATTTTGAATCGTAAAAATAAATCAGCACCTTTTTGACACAGATTTGAAAAAATAAATCGACGTAAAAATTTCCATATTAAGGGTATATTATAATCGTATATCAATCATCATCAGGTGATTGATACTTTAAATCAAAGGTATGGTATGTTAATTAATTCTTAATCCATACAATTTAATTTCACATTTTTTGAAAACTTTATCTCTTTGATTATAAAATTCTTTAAAGAAACAGAAAAAGTTTCTTTATATTTATTATAAGGAAATTTTCATTTGAGGATCTTAATGGATAAATACTTCAAATCAACTGTATCCATACTTCAAATTTTCGGTACACCTGCATATGAATCTCATAAGAAATTTGACATGTTAATCTTTATCAATTTTATGCCAGCTTTGTATGGTATAGCCTTAATACGAAACTTGATAGGATTCCCAAAACTGAATGTAGGGAAAGTGCTTTATCACGAAAATGTAATCACTGTGCAGCGGCTGGATTCCTGTGTTATGAGTGTCCCCTCCTGTACCAGTCATTACCCCTCCTGTACCGGTAAATGCCCCTCCTGTACTGGTAGATGTAGCTCCTGTACCGGTACATGTGGGGCAATTATCGGTAAATGTCCCTCCTGTACCAGTCATTACTCCTGGACCTAAAAAATTGTTTGAATACATATGGACAAATTGCCTTTTTTAACTTAAACTATATATTCAGTAATAAGCAAATAATTATTAATTTAAAAAAAAATCAAACGCTAAAGAAATCAACGGGCCAAACATGTTTATATCCGCACTTTCTAAAGAAAATTCGGGTATATTGTTATACTGTTCTCATGTCCGTCCGTCCGTCTGTCACACTTTCTTCCCTGAACTCCTCCTACATTTTACATAGCAGCCTAATCATCTTTTGGGAGATGGTTGGTGGTGTCATGTAGATGTACAGTAAGGTTTCGGAATTTTGAATTTGTCCCTGGGGGTCAAAAGGGGGGGGGGTTAAAAGGACGTTTTTTTAGGCAAAAAGCCCCATCTTCCCTGAACTCCTTCTACATTTTACACAGTAGGTTAATCATCTTTTGGGAGATGGTTGGTGGTGTCATGTAGATGTGCAGTAAGGTTTCAGAATATACAGTTTGGCCTGGGGGGTCAAATGGGGATCGAAAAAGGACGCTTTTAGGCAAAAATCCCCATCTTCCCTGAACTCCCTCTACATTTTACACAGTAGATAAATAATCTTTTGGGAGATGGTTGGTGGTGAGATGTACAGTAAGGTTTCAGAATTTTGATTTTTCCCCGGGAGGTCAAATGGGGATCGAAAAAGGGCGTTTTTAGGCAAAAATCCCCATCTTCCCTGAGCTCCTCCTACATTTTACACAGTATCCTAATCATCTTTTGGGAGATGGCTAATGGTGTCATGTAGATGTGCAGTAAGGTTTCGAAATTGTCATTTGGCCCCGGGAGGGGTCAAATGGGGTCGAAAAATGAGTTTTTTAATGCAAAAAGCCGCTTCTTCACTGAACTCCTCCTATATATTTTACAAAGTAGCCTAATCATCTTTTTGGAGATGGATGGTTGTTCATGTAGATGTGCAGTTAAGTTTCGGAATTTCGATTTTGCCTCGGGGGTCAAATGGGGGTCGAAAATGACGTTTTTTTTTTATGCAAAAAGCCCCCTGTCTTCCCTGATCTCCCCCTACATTTTACACAGTGGCCTAATCATCTTTTGGGAGGGTTAAATCTTTTGAATTTTAGGTAAAACATCAAGGTCAAGGGGTAAAAAATCATTGCATGTTGGAAAACATCTTGCTACAGGTAATGTGTATGTCAAAGAAGAAGTTAAAAATGTGAAAAGCAGACAAACAGATGGACGACAGACAAAAGGGTCAAATGGGGGTCGAAAAAGGACGTTTTTTATGCAAAAAATCCCCCGAACTCCTCCTACATTTTACACAGTATCCTAATCATCTTTTGGGAGATGGCTAGTGGTGTCATGTAAATGTTCAGTAGGGTTTCAGAATTTTCATTTTGCCCTGGTGGGTCTAATAGGGGTCGAAAAATGATGTTTTTATGCAAAAAGCCCCTTCTTCATTGAACTCCTCCGACATTTACACAGTAGCCTAATCATCTTTTTGGAGATGGTTGGTGGTATCATGAAGATGTGCAGTAAGGTTTCAAAATTTGATTTTGCCCCGAGGGGTCAAAAGGGGGTTGAAAAATGATGGGTTTTTAAATGTAGAAAGCTCCTTTTTCCCTGAACTCCTCCTACATTTTACACAGTGGCCTAATAATCTTTTGCAAGAGTTAATTTTTTTGAAAATCACGTAAAACATCAATGTCAGAGGATACTGTACACGTCAAATGTGAAAGTCATATCGCTTCTCAATCAAAAATTATAAGGAAATACAACATTTTTGAAAAGCTATTTAAACTGCAAGGTCAAGGTCACAGAGTCAAAAGTCAAAAAACAATTGGAAAGGTCTTATCACAGGTGATATACATCCATGTATAATATGAATGCCCTATCATTTCTCTTTCAAAATGATCTCTTTTTTATAGTAATTCAAACTTCAAGGTCAAGTTCAAGGATAAAAAAAATCGTAGGGTATTTAGAATGGTGTTGTCACAGGTAAATAATAATACACATGTTTGATATGTAAGTCCTGTCTCTTCTCATTCAAAATGTATGACCATGACAACCAAGGTAAAGTTATTGTGACAGACTGACATACAAATGAGATTTAATATCCGATACCTTTCGCGAAAATGGGGGATGATAAATAATTTTGCTATTCTTGAGAAGAAGATTTATGATGGAAAAAGTCCCCTGCATATTTCTATGTAAATTGGTTGAAATTGGCCCAGTGGTTCTAGAGATGATAAATTTGCAGAAAAACAGATGGACGATAGACAAAATGTGACCATGAAACCAGAAAAGCTCATGGAGCCAAAAACCTTTGATTCACAAGTATTTGGAAAGGGTGACAGTTTCTGAAAAGCTGTTTTTTATGCAATTTTTTTTTTGAGAAGCTGAAAATGTATGACATGTATCCATGTTGAAGAAACTGCGCATATCAGATAACAATATATGATTGAAAATAGTTAATCAAGGTGCTTTGAGTAGCAAATGAAAGCTAAAACTGGAATAACAAATTCAACCACAGAGCTTAGTCAATTTTAATATGCACTATTAACCTTTTCAACTCTAACTAGATGCTGTCATGAGACAGTAATACCCGCACTAAGGTGTTTGCCTCTAAATACACACTACTTCATATATGGCTTTCCAAGGAAAAAGTAAAAATAATTCTATAATTTACATAAGGCATTCTCAGGTGACAATGTGACCTATGAGCCTCTTATTTGTATTTTATATGCCAGTCTGAAAAAAAAAACCCAGAATTTAATAATGATGTATTAGATTTCGAAATTTTTTTTGCCCATGATTGGAAGTTTTTAAATTAAATTTCTCGACAACAAATAATAATATTATTTTATTACAATGCGTTTTTTATGAATTTATCTAAATATGCAAACTTTTTTCAGTATTTGGTCAGGCAAAAAAAAGAAAACAATCTTGAAAACCCAATCCAATAAATGCCCATACCCCCCCCCCCCCCCCCCCCACCACCACCACCACCACACACACACACACATGCGCGCGTTTTTTTAAAATATGCCTAGATGGCAAAGTTATTTTAAAACATAGTTTGTTGTGATAATTTAAAATTTGTCACCCATTTTAATATTTTAGATGAAGCACCACTCGGCACACCTCGGCCGATTCCTACTTCATCTGATAAGGCGACGGAATTAGCCAAGGTTTGCCGAATGGGAAAGGCACATGCTGATGGTGCAGTGTGGTGTGTATACATCAGCTGAAATGATTCATTTTGTATTTAATTGGATTATATTTCATGAAGTTGACAGGACCTATGACAGTCGGCAAGTACAAGTTTAAGTATAGATTGAGGTAAAATAAACCGGAATGCAAATGATTCGGTTAAAGTTCAAAAGGGTAAAAGATCATCGCATGCCAGAGTAGACGAATTTCACATTGTGAAATTATCTCCCGTTGTCGACGTCACATAGATGCAGATCAACATTTTTTTTTTTCGGGAGGCTTTTCACACCTCAGTCAAAAATTAAATTCCAGCCCTGAATTTCCTGACAAGCAAAGAAAACAATTACAAAAAAAAACCAAAACAAATAAACAAAATTAAAACAATGATAGTGGGGTCCATGTTTTCTAAGGGGGAGGATGTCCAAAGTCATTTTTATTTGCTTCAGCATATATTCCTATTTAAATAACAAAGGAAATTCCAATTGGGTGATCTACTCTCTCTTGCCACCCCCTGTCCCTGAAATTCCAAAATACTCGATTTTTTTCCATTTGACCATATACATATATTTTATATGGCTTCCACATTTCATAGGTTAATTCCTTGTTACAAGACCTTTTATTTGGGTACCACCAATTCTGACCTCTTGATCTCCCAATATTTTCAAAATATTTATATTATCGTTTCTGATTCAAAGGAGAAGAAGAGGTATGATCAGAAGTATATCCGTTGAAAAAAAAACATGTACATGTACACTTTTTTGTTGTTTTTTTAGTAATTCGTTTGTTGTGAAAACATCTTTCTCGGGAATTTTTCACTCATATGGAGACACCACCCCTTAAAAATAACCAAAGACAAGATGTGTTTGTGAAACACTGATGCCCCGTATGGCAGCTTTTAGCAAAGGTTGAAGTTTCTCAAAGGTAAGTCAAACTCCAAGGTCAAAGTGTCAAAATGTCCTTATTGGTATCAAAAGGAAAGTCTTCTCTCAAGGAATATACATGTGAAATAAGAGAGATACCCTAGTACTTCCTGTTCAAAAGTTATTGCCAAGGTTAAAGTTTTTTTTAAGTGGATCAAACTCGATCTAGGGTCAAGGTCAAAATGTTTTTATTTTGTTTATTTGTTTTTTATTGGCTTCTCGTGAACTTCTGGGCTGGAATTTTTTGACTGAGTTGTGACCCCCCCCCTCCAGAAAAAAATTCTGGATCTTCACCTGTGTACTGAATGTCACGTCGACAACGGGAGATAACTTCACAATATGAAATTCGTCTACTATGGCTTGCGATGATCTTTGACCCTTTTTTAACTTCAACCTAACCATTTGCATTTCGGTTTATTTTAACGCAATCTATACTAAAACTTGTACTTACAGACTGTCAAAGGTTCTGTCACTTTAATGAAATATAATCCATATAATCCAATTAAAACACAAAATGATTTTAGCTGATATATGTCACACCACACTGCACCAACAGCATGTTCTATCTCATTCGGCAACCCTTTGCTGATTCCGTCGCCTTTATTAGATGAAGTGCGAATCGGCCGAGGTGTGCCGAGTGGTGATATCTAAAAATATGATAATGGGTGACGCAAACCCAATGTGATGTAGAAATTTTCAAAAAGGAGTTCACACGTAAACATGTCTTGTACAAAAAAACATTTTAAACTATCATTGATAATAAACGATGTTTTAACATTACTTTGTCATCTAGGTCTTTAAAAAAACATGTGCGTGTGGTGGTGGGGAGGGGGATGGCCATTGACAAATTAATTGGGTTGTATTTTCAATTTTTTTTTGCGCCTGACCAAATACTAAAACAAGAGGCCCATGGGCCTTATAGGTCACATGAGCATCATGCAACAACTTTGAAATGATTGAATTTGGTTTATGTTTTAAGCTAGATGCTATGGCATTCACAATTTTGAAAGAGGCACCATTGCTAATCATAACTATACACTTAGCGATTGTTTAGTTTGTTTACTTAATACCCATAAGCAAGGTAGGGGAACAAAAATGTATGTCAACTAATCAGTAATATTAAGCAAAAATCAGGAGTGCTTCTACCACACATGAACTCCTGACCCTAGGTCTACACATTGTACAATTTTTGAAAGGACACACTTGCTTATCAAAATTGCTTGATTAATACCAAGGAGCAGATTTCAAACAATTCATTTTCAGCATATAAGTAGAGCCCCCCCCCTTCCATTTTGGTATCCCTGACCCAGAGGCCTTGAAATTCACCATTCTGGAAGAAGAGCCCATCATAACTATATAAATAGTTCATCTGCTTATTACCTAAGAGTAGAGAAAAAGATTTTAATAGATGTAATGTATTTTAACTATATAGTCATTATAGAGCCACACCCTAACACAAGAACCCCTGACCATGGGGACATAAAATTCACAATTTTGGTAGAAACATTCTTGCTCATCATAACTTTGTCCTTCATTAGTTTATTTAATACTCAGAAGCAGAGAAGAAGCTTTTCAAAGAATAAATGCATTTTCACTATATAATCAATAGAGCCCCACCCAACACCATAACCCCTGACCCTGGGGCCATGAATTTCACAATTTTGGTAAAGGCACTCTTGCTCATCATAACTATGTACTTAGTTTATTTAATACCTAAGAGTAGAGAAGAAGATTTTCAAAGATTTAATGCATTTTCACTATATAATCAATAGAGCCCCGCCTTAACACCAAAACCCCTGACCCTGGGGCCATGAATTTTACAATTTATGTAGAGACGCTCTTGCTCATCATAACTATGTACTTAGTTAGTTTATTTAATACTCAGGAACAGAGAAGAAGATTTTCAAAGAAATAATGCATTTTCACTATATAATCAATAGAGCCCCGCCCTAACACCATAACCCCTGACCCTGGGGCCATAAAATTCACAATTTTGGAAGAGGCACTCTTGCTCATCATAACTATGAACTTAATAAGTTTATTTAATACCCAGGAGCAGAAAAGAAGATTTTCAAAGAATTAATGCATTTTCCCTATATAATCAATAGAGCCCCGCCCTAGCACTAGAACCCCTGACCCCAGGGCCATGAATTTCACAGTTTTGGTAGAGGACTCAATGCTGATTACAATCATACCAACAGTTTGACTGCTTGATGTCCGGGAGTAAAGAAGATTTTTAAAGATTGCACTAATTTTAGTGGTTTTTGCCCCACTCACCAGGCGCCAGGGGGGGACAGGGACCATTAAATTCACAATTTTTGCTACCCTTCACCCAGAGATGCTATATGCCAAATTTGGTTGAAATTGGTTCAGTGGTTTCAGAGAAGAAGCTGAAAATGTTCAAATGTTAACGCAAGACAAACGACGCACGACAGAAGACGGACAACGACGGACAAAAACAGATAGCAATAGGTCACCTGAGTTTACTCAGGTGACCTAAAATAAATTGCACATTTTGATAAATTCATCAAAAATGCTTTGTACTAAAATAATATATTTTGTTGTTGAGAAATTAGATTTAAAAAGTTCCAATTATGGGCAAAATATTTATCAGAATCTAATTTACATCATTAATTAAATTCTGTATTTCAGACTGATGATGTCAGAATTAAGTATACGAAATATTTATATAAGAGACTCATAGATCACATGGTCACCTGAAAATTTTATGCTCAATTTGACGACTACACATACTGTGATAATTACAGAATTATTTTGACGTTTTCCTTGGAAAGCGCAATATAAAGGAGTGTGTATTTAGAGACAAACACCTTAGTGCGGGTATTACTGTCTCATGACAGCATCTAGTTTAAGTTTTTAAATATGGTGAACCGACGAGTGATTAAGCAGGTGTTTAAAAAAATTAATTAATTATGTATAAAAGGTAATAAAATGGGCATCCAGGGTGATAGTAGGATGAATAATTTTTGTGGCACTCACAGACGTTACAGAACATAGGGCAATTTTCCTTCGCCCATCCTCTGGACACAGTCTTCTGACACACCTCCTGTCCATAGGATCCACAATGTTGTACCTTGTTCAAGCAGCAGTTTGCTATGCAAAGAAGGAAAACCCTGATATAAGCAACAGTATCTTCTCGATTCCGAAAATCATATTTTCATATGTATGAGACAACCTCAGCCAGGATACGTGTATATTATATTTATTTAAAACTACTAATGTCTTCTATAGTCAATTTTTAGCTCACCTCAGCCGAAGGCTCAAGTGAGCTTTTCTGATCACAATTTGTCCGGCATCCGTCTGTCCGTCTGTCTGTCTGTCTGTCTGTCTGTCTGTAAACTTTTCACATTTTCGACTTCTTCTCAAGAACTGCTGGGCCAATTTCAACCAAACTTGCCACAAAGTATCCTTGGGTGAAGGGGATTCAAGTTTGTTCAAATGAAGAGCCACGCTCTCATTCAAGGGGAGATAATTGGTAATTAATGACAATTTGGTGGCATATTTTAAAAATCTTCTTCTCAAGAACCACTGTGCCAGGAAAGATGAAACTTATGGGGAAACATCCTCAGGTAGTGTAGATTCAAGTTTGTTCAAATCATGACCCCTGGGGGTAGGGCGGGGCCAAAATGGCCGACCAAAGTTTTACATAGAAATATATAGGAAAATTCTTTAAAAATTTCTTCTCAAGAATGACAGAGCCATAATTCATCATATTTATACGGGAGCATGCTCAGGTAGTGTAGATTCAAGTTTCTTCAAATCATGACCCCCGGGGGTAGGGCGGGGCCAAAATGGCCGACCAAAGTTTTACATAGAAATATATAGGAAAATTCTTCAAAAATCTTCTTCTCAAGAATGACAAAGCCATAATTCATCATATTTATATGGAAGCATCCTCAGGTAGTGTAGATTCAAGTTTGTTCAAATCATGACCCCCGGGGGTAGGGCGGGGCCAAAATGGCCGACCAAAGTTTTATATATAGGAAAACTCTTTAAAAATCTTCTTCCCAAGAATGACAAAGCCATAATTCATCATATTTATATGGAAGCATGTTCAGGTAGTGTAGATTCAAATCATGACCCCCCCGGGGTAGGGCGGGGCCAAAATGGCCGACCAAACTTTTACATAGAAATATATTGGAAAATTCTTTAGAATCTTCTTCTCAACCAGAAGTCTCTGTCGAGACTGAAGCTCTACTGGTTTGTACTTATAGCAATGGGAGAGAAAAGTACATAAGCAGTTGGGAATTGGATCTTTACAACAGCAATAAATAGAATAATGATCCTTGATAAGTCTCTTTAAGTTCTTAGTGTATGAGTCTACTTGTGTGCCAAGATATATTGAAATCAGACCAAAACTGTAGGAGGAGTAGCGTTTTGAAAGAATTTCACAGAAATTTCTATTTTTAGTAACCACTGCAACACCGTTCATCGAAATCAAAAACCGATACATAGAATTATGTATCTTAGTGTAGTCTACTTGTGTGCCAAGTTATATTGAATTCAGACCAAAACTGTAGGAGGAGTAGCGTTTTGAAAGAATTTCACAGAAATTTCTATTTTTAGTAACCACTGCAACACCGTTCATCGAAATCAAAAACCGATATACAGAATTATGTATCTTAGTGTAGTCTACTTGTGTGCCAAGTTATATAGAAATCAGACCAAAACAGTAGGAGGAGTAGCGTTTTGAAAGAATTTCACAAAAATTTCTATTTTTAGTAACCACGGCAAAACCGTTCATCAAAATCAAAAACCGATATAGAGAATTATGTATCTTAGTGTAGTCTACTTGTGTGCCAAGTTATATTGAAATCAGACCAAAACTGTAGGAGGAGTAGCATTTTGAAAAATTGTTTACAGACAGACAGACGGACGGACGCCGGACGCATTACTATCGCATAAGCTCTTCTGGTCTCTGACCAGTAGAGCTAAAAATGACAAAGCCATAATTCATCATATTTATATGGAAACATGTTCAGGTAGTGTAGTTTGTTCAAATAATGACCCCGGGGGTAGAGCGGCGCCAAAATGACCGACCAAAGTTTTACATAGAAATATATAGGAAAATTCTTGAAACATCTTCTTCTCAAGAATGACAAAGCCATATTTTATCATATTTATATGGTAGCATGCTCAGGTAGTGTTAATTCAAGTTTGTTCAAATCATGAACCCCAGGGGTAGGGCGGGGCCAAAATGGCCGACCAAAGTTTTACATAGAAATATATAGGAAAATTTATTAAAAATCTTCTTCTCAAGAATGACAAAGCCATTATTCATCATATTTATATGGAAGCATGCTCAAGTAGTGTAGATTTAAATTTGTTCAAATCATGACCCCGTGGGGTAGGGCGGGGCCAAAATGGCCGACCAAAGTTTTAAAAGATATATATAGGAAAATTCTTTAAAAATCATTTTTTAAAAAATAGCCTGGGACTACTTTTGGATTTAAACTTTACAATAAAAAGCCATTTTCTTCCTTTTTCCTACCCTTAGTGCTCATGTTAGCGATGTGGCCCATGGGCCTCTTGTTGAAGTGTCACAGATAATAATCATTACTAATGTAACAGAGACAATTCTGTGTCTCTGCTGGGGATTGAACCCGGGGCTTCTGGCTTGCCAGTCAAGTGGTCTACTAACTGAGCTAAAGGCTTAACCCACTAGCACAAACTAGAAGGGTGCCATGTATCTTACACTTCCACATTAAACTCAAGCCGGAATATTTCATATCTTTCATTCACTCACTACAAATAATCTTGCATTTTTGGTCAATAAGCTGGGGTCCACAAAAGAAAGCCTTGTTAGAAATGATGTGTCGATAAATATAAGACATTAAATTCTTGATTATGATAGTAGATACTCACCATAATACATGTGATCTTTGCACGAGCCTTCAAAGAAGAACATATACCCAATGACAGAAATGATTGTACAATATTTAGACTAATTTAGGTGTAAGTTAAATCATATTAAGGGTGATTATTTTTATTCCCTTATTAATGGTCTTGCATATGTTATCCTCAATCTTTCCAATGATATTTCTGTGGTATGTGTTTGATAATAAATCATACATGTGACTGACACATATTGCAAAAGTAAGCACAGTTCTTTAACAACCATTCAAGGTACACCATTTCATCACAACCAGCTCGTCCATAAGCCTCAAATTTACTTATTCCATCAACACAGGTCTGCGATCCAGGAACTGTAAAACAAACAAGAATTTCATTGAAAAAGAAGCAGAACATTTTAATTTCCCGAGGAGCGGGTCCACTCAGTTTCACTACATCGAAAGTATTTAGATTGTAATTTATTTGGGTGGACGGGTTTGTCATTGTCATATCATAAAAAGTGGGGGTGATGCCAAATTGCCAATATTACAGTAATATTATATCATTAATTCAAAAGTTTAATTTCTGGGTACACTATATTTGCTAATGGAAACAATTTTGATTAGACTTAGCATTCAATCCCAAATTATTTTACATTTATTTCTCTTCATTTACATTAAAATCACAGTCGCCAAACTACCCTTCCTATTTTTCGTAGTTTAGGAAAATGTTATGGCAATCCTTTTAATTAGTGTTGAATATACGCACCTGATTGACAACTATGATTTGTTTGCGATGCCCACTTCCGCCATTCCTGATAAAGTTCATAGTCTGTATAACAGAAGTAATGAATTATTTTAATTCTTTAAGATATCTGCAAACTAAAAAACATTAATTAAATAGAGGAGATAATGAACAGTAATTAAGCAAAACAATCCGTTGAATCAATACTCTAAGAATAACGAGATAAAATCATATAATGTCCTCTGTAAAATCAGAGGTGGGATGGGATGTCAAAGAAGGATAAACATCTTCTGCCTACTGGTCAATCTCGGTTGAAATCATCAAGGTAATCAGTTTTAGTTGAAGGTTTGTCTTCAATGTCTTTATTTATCAAATCATCAAAATATGAAACAGATTTGTCGGACACTGCTGATGCTTGTTGTTTAGAACTGAATGTGTTATATTCCATCTCATTAATGAATGAACGAAAAAGGTGGATATTACAAACTGTGTTCTACTGCAAACAATTCAAATCTCTGAACGGGGCATAAAACATGGACCACTGGAAATTTCAGAGGTGGGATCAGGTGCGTCGGAGGAGAAAACGTCCCCTGTGGACCGAATATACTCACATTCTGACATAACGCTATTTTTCTCACCTTAACCTTATTCTCTCCGTGCCAGGAGGCACACAAGGCTTGAACATCTCTTTTCCACTTGGGCCGGTTTGAGGCTTCACGGTGTTTCGTGTTTCAGCCTGCATTATTTTACTCCTCCTCCACTATCCGTCTTAAGGCGACCTCAGTTCCCTCTCCCCTCAGGTGTCCACCCAAGGGTCACAACACAGTCATCCGTGGCATCCTTTCTAAGCACATGTCCGATCCAATTCCAGTTCCCCTCCTCCTCCTTACCTTGTCACTAATTTATTTGCTACTGCCATCTCCAAAACTGTCTTGTTTTGGATATGCTGCCGCCATCTGACCTTCTAAGGCACTTGGTCTGAAAGATGTCAACCTTTTTTCCTCTGTCTTATATTTGTATGACAATATACAGAGAGGACCAGGCTCTTAAAGAGGGAGATTGTATCTTGCTACTGAGGTCTGTAATGTGCCTGATGTTGGCTAACCTCCTGAAGGATGCACTGGCCAGTGCTGTCCTCTTCCTGATGTCAGCAGTTCCTTCTCCGTCGTTGGTGACATTGATGCCGAGGTAAACGAAGCTGTCCATCTCATCTGCTTCGCTGTTTCCGATGGTCATGTTGATTTCGCTCTTGCTATTTATCTTCATCACTTTGCACTTCTTGGCATTCAGCTTCAACTCAAGGATTTGTCTTCTAGATTTGTTGTCTAAACTTGTCCTAGACTGAAGGGGGTTCATTGTTGATGACAGTAGGGCAATGTTCACTGCAAAGAATAGTTTATGCATAGTGGTGAAGACCCATCTAATCCCCATTCTCTTTTCTCTGACAGTCCATTGCATCACTCAGTCTATCACTAGGAGGAACAAGAAGCCTGAAATGCAGCATCTCTGTTTGACACTATTTATCACAGGAACAGGATCTATGATCTCGTTAGTATCAAACACAGAACATTGAAAATTGTCATACAGGGCTTTGACCATCGTAATCAGTTTCTGGGTACAACAGTTCAGAAAGTCCACGAAATGGATGTACAGTGTAGCATTTCACTCGTGAACTTGTTTCAGGATGTTACTGAGGATGGAAATCTGGTTGACAGTCCATCTCCCTCTCTAGAAACCTGTCTGTTATTTCCTAAGGGTGTAGTCAACTCTAGCCTGTATTCTGTTGATGATTGCCCTGCTGAGTGCTTTATTGGCTAGGGGCAGCAATGTGACTCCCCTCCAGTTGCTGCAGTCCTGTATGTTGACTCTCTTGGGAATTTTACAGATCAGTCCTCTGGTCCATTCTTTAGCACTTAATACTTATTCCATATCTGGTTTATAATTTGTGCTTCAATTCCTGGCTGTTCTTATCAAGGTCTGCCTTTAACATTTCAGCTGTTATTGGATCTTTCCCATTCCGAAGAGTCTTCAGTGCAGTCCTTACTCCGGGTGGCTCAACTGAGATGTCTAGCTCTTTTCCCTCCTCATGTTCATCTTGTGGTAGTGACTCAGGAGTGTCCCTGTTTAGTACTTCCTCAAAATTACTGTACGTGAAATTAAATTGGTATTCAAATTTTAGCGGAATCACTGGGCATTGAGTTATTGGCGTATTTATGAATTAGCCCTACACTACAACACGCTATATATTTTAGTTAACTTATAAATGATTTTTGGCGGTATTCGTGAATTAGTGCATCTCTTGCTGCGCGAAAGCCGCTAAAATATAAAGTCCTTTTTTTAAAGTACACATTCAGTATGTTCCCTAAATCTAACAAGCTTCGATTCTTTCTTTTTTTCAGCAGCTCTCCATCTTTGCTCTTCACCGCTGATGTATTTTTATTACGCTTTCTTGTCAGCTGCTTAAATATGCTGTACAGTTCTTTCTGCCTTCCCTTCTCGACTGCTTTCTGCCTGTGCTCGCTCAGCTTTATCTGTCTTCCATATCTACTCGTCCTATCTCGTATTTATCTTGACTGCTTTGTCTTTATCCCTGTAATTTTACTTAAAACTTGTCTTGACTCTCTCTGATCTCTGATCTACGATCAAAGCCCTGTATGATAATTTTCAATGTTCTGTGCTTGATGCCAACGAGACCATAGTCCTGATCTATAGAAGCCGAATGCCAAGAAGTGCAAAGTGATGAAGATAAATAGCAAGAGCAAAATCAATATGACCATCGGAAAAGCGAAGCCGACGAGATGGACAGCTTCATTTACCTCGGGATCAATGTGAGTCACCATAGATGGAGAAGGTACTGCTGACATCAGGAAGTACTGGCCAGTGCATCCTTCAGGAGGATAGCCAACATCTGGAACATTACAGACCTCAGTATCAAGATAAAAGTTTCACTCTTTAAGAACCTGGTCCTCTCTGTATTGTCATGTACAAATGTGAGACTTGTAAGCTTTCCAAGACAGAGGAAAAAAGATTGACATTTTTCAGACCAAGTGCCTCAGAAGGATTCTGAAGGTCAGATGGCAGCAGCATATCCAAAACAAGACGGTTTTGGAGATGGCAGAAGCAAAAAACGAAAGTGACGAGGTAAGGGGGAGGAGGGGAATTTAACTGGATCGGCCATGTGCTTAGAAAGGATTCCTTGGATGACTGTGTTGTGACCCTCGGGTGCACGCCTGAGGAGAAAAGGAAGCGAGGTCGCCCTAAGACAAATGGTCGAGGAGGAGCAAAATAATGCAGGCTGGAACATAGTACACCATGAAGCTTCAGACCGGCCCCAGTGGAAAAGAGATGTTCAAGCCTTGTGCGCCTCCTGGCATGGAGAGAATTAAGGTTTAGGTAATTCAATTAGCGTTAGGTCAGACTGGCCCGTGCGGATTTCATATACACTGTACAAAGTAATTGCATCTAGAATAATGTTTATGAACTAGTATTTAATGGTTACATTTAATACATTTACTAAATGATGGTCTATAATATGTTGACCTTATCAGCAAATATGACTTGTTTTGGTCTTTTACTGAAATGGACTACGGAATTTTCAGTCTGTCGGATCAAATACGTTCGGTGAGAATGGCCGGTTCATGGGGGATGTTTTCTCCTCCGACGCACTTGATCCCACCTCTGAAATTTCCAGTGGTCTATGTTTTACGAGATTTGAATTGTTTTTAGTTGTCCTCAGTTTGTAATATCCATCTTTTTCGTTCATTTATTAATAATTCATTTATGGGTTTACCTGTCAGATATTCATATGAAAAACGGTTGTAGTTAACGACATCTGTGAGCAAATTTGTCCCCGCTTCCTAAGAAAAAAAAGAAAAGAATACTAGTATCTTTGTTTATTAACGGAAAATGGTAGCAAAATTGTCACGCTTCCTAGCAATAAAAAGAATATGATGTGTTGACAAATCACAAGTTTTTCAAGATTACAGTGGAATCATCATTGTTCGTGGGGGACCACTGTTCATGGGTTTCGTGGGTCACCCTTATCGACGAATCAACATCCCCATGAACGTTTATTTAGTAAACATCATTATGCATTAAGAGCATATGGATGCCTAACAAAAGGGTCATGAGTCACATCGCTCACCTTAAAACTTTGGTTAAGAACAAGCAAAAATCATTTCGGTATTGAAAAAGTTAAATATAAAATATTAAAATATAATAACATTATTTATGATAAATATATGTATAAATTTTGTAATGCACTAAATATACTCCAAACACTACTCTTAAGCATTACACAATAAAATACTGATGATACGAATTTGTCAGAATCTACATCATTCAAATGTAATGAAAATATGCAATATCAAATTTCATATCAGCTATTCAATGAACCCCGTTGTTTTGCATAAAAATTTAGAAAATCAATTTTCAAAGACCAAAAGTAAGGGGTATATACATGTATAATGTTTTACTGTAACAGATGAAATAGTTTACCTCGAATCTGTAAGCTGAATACGTGTGGTCGTGATCTATCCTTGGATGATTACAGTCTTTTGTATAAAAGAACAACTTCCACTGGGATTCTGGGGTGAACTCACTGAATACTTCCTTCAACTACAAAGACATTGCTTATGGTTTACAATAAATTCCCCACTATTTTTTTTATAAAAGGAATTTAAAATTTAGTATAGTAAAATTGAAAAATTTCAAATCTCAAACGGAATAACGATACTTTTGAAATTTAATACGATTCCAAGTAGATGTTAGTCCACTTTTTGTAACAGTTTACGTCTATATTGTTTTTGCCATTATAACTGAGCTAACATACTGATTGTTCAGTGACGTCATTGTTTTTGCCCAGTAATATCGAGGAAGAGTCCACTGCTAATAAGAAAACCTTGGACTGAGGGAGTGTTTGAACAGTCAGTTGTATGTGATCGTTCGGTTCCGCTTGGTTGGTGCTATAGTTTAATGATACCTATTATCATAAATTAAAAAAAGTGATATTATTTTTTTTTAAATGTACACATGTATAATGTAGAAAGTATAATTTGAATAATGATGTAATACTCTTTTTTTTTTAATTTTACAGTTAAATTGTTTTATGATCCGAGTATATCACTAAACGTGTCATAACAATGCTCAGTCGGAAATATTGAAGGTATTATTTTTATGACATAAGTAGTTAGTAGTTTATATGTTGTTCTGATATAAGCTTTACAAAAAAAAATCTATGTCGTATGACATTTACAATTTAAAATTTCGTTGAGTACCTGAGATTTACGCAGGGTACATTTGTACTTTCTTGAAAACTATTTTTACGTGAACATGTACATATTGATTAAAATGCAACATGGACTACTATAAAGAAATATCATGTATACGCATATTTATAAACGAGAAAAATGTTCCAAATAGAATAAAAATAATTCTCATTCATGCCATAAACTCACAAAATTTGATAGAAATCCATGCACATTAAATTTAACTTCATCAGCAAATATATCATCTGTGATTGGATCTGCATTATAAACAAGTAAGGAGGTCTCCGGGGCCATTTCTGGCAGGAGCAACACTTCCATCGTAGAGAGTCTTTTATTGTTTATGTTATGTTTTCCGGATAAAACCTGTCTTCCTCTGGCTACGAACTAAAAATATTTTTTTTTAAAATTATATAAAATATAATAATAAATAATCATAATCATATGAAATATTTTAGAGGAAGCAGAAAATGAAAAGAAAGCTCACCTGATAAAATACTTCTGGTGTTGGTTTGTTGAACTGCATTTCTACATTTAACTTTTCACCTACCTGCAATTGCAAGAATGTTTGTTGAATAATTTTTTAAAATTTCAAATATTTGAGGTAAATTTAAAAATGAGCAAGTTATAAAATGTATATCAGATAAAAAATTTACATTTCAACATACATGTACTTCCCATAATTTGTATTCATAATGCTACATGTAGTATATTATCTTACATTGTACTAAACAAACAATTTTTTTTTTACTTCTATACAAAGCATAAACTGGTAGCCAATGCAAATCATATTTCAAACGCGCCAAAATTATGGACACATTCTTTTTTTATTCGTTCAATATATATATCTGAAATATGCTTTAAAGTCCCAGTTTGGATTGTGCGTGTTATGCTTACTTGGCCTAAGTTATAAAATAAATCTGGATTGCTTACATTGTGACTTGTAAACAATCTGGATAGCTTATATTGTGACTTGTAAACAATCTGGAGAGGTTATATTGTGACTTGTATACAATCTGGATACCTTATATTGTGACTTGTAAACAATCTGGATACCTTATATTGTGACTTGTAAACAATCTGGATACCTTTTATTGTGACTTGTAAACAATCTGTATAGCTTATATTGTGACTTGTATACAATCTGGATAACTTACACTGTGACTTGTAAACAATCTGGGTAACTTACATTGTGACTTGTAAACAATCTGGATAATTTACATTGTGACTTGTAGAAGATTTGGATAGGTTATATTGTGACTTGTATGCAATCTGGATAGCTTATATTGTGACTTGTAAACAATCTGGGTAACTTATATTGTGACTTGTAGACAATCTGGATAACTTACATTGTGACTTGTAAACAATCTGGATAACTTACATTGTGACTTGTAGACAATCTGGATAACTTACATTGTGACTTGTAGATACTATATTGAGCTTCACGTGGATCTGTTTGTTGTCATATGGGTACAAAATTAGCCAGTTCCTGGCGTCCCGACAACTAACCTTAAAAAGTCCATAAACTTTTCAGTTTATTATGAAATACAATAATTAAAAAGCTATTATTCATCATTCATCCATTCAAGTTTTGATCAATAATACTCTCTACTTGTTTCCTATAACAAAATGATGCGGCAAGCATTTCTCACACAAGGAAAAGTAAAACACTTTTCAGAATTAGTATGAAAATGTCAACCTGGAATGTGACGTTTGAGATGTGGGCGTTGTCTGGCATATCGAACACTCTGATCACGTGACCGTTGACAGGAACCGGAACTAACTGTTGTTGTTCTCTGTGTCTCTGTCCACTGTGTGAGCAGGATTCTAGAGTGATGTTGAGAAATTCCGATGACGAAGGCAATCCACCGTTGTTATCAGTAAGTTTTACCTGTTCATACGTAGAAAAAAAAACAAAGTGTTAAGAATAGATTTTTAAATGATCTAGATATTGAATGCTTTTTAAACGCACAAAACTGTGAGAAAAGTGAGGTACAAAAATTGTATATACTATATCAGTATGTATCACAATGGAAAAAAGCAGATTTAAAACCAACTGACTGAATCGTTAAACATTTGACTTTATCGTCAGCGAAGAGTTATCTGGGGCCATATACTCGTAACCCAGTAGCTCGCTTTCTGATCACAGACATATGCTTTTCAACTATAGATTATAAATTCCTTTTTGGAAAAGAAGACTTTAAGTTTCTTAAAACATTTTCATAACTTGTAATGTGCATGTACAAACGTATATACGAAATTTAGCTTATTTTAAGCCAAGCAGTTTGTAACCACACCGTATACACCAAAAAGAATGTGTCTGATGTGGCATGTAAAAACCTTAAACATTATATTAACTAAGCATATAGTACCTTTAGTTGATAATGCATTCCCGGGATGTATTTAGAGGAATTAGAGTTCAACAAAACCAGATTTAATGAATGACGTTTGGTAAGTGTAACATATGCTGTTTTTGTTACATTCACTTTTGTTAATTCTTCTGTAAACAGGATGTCAATCTTCAGTCTTTTATTCAATAAGTTGTCAGTTTTTCCTTGTAGAAGAGGGCTGAGTAAGTGATCTCTTAGATGACCAAACGGAATGACAAATTTTCTCAGTTTTGAAATCTGAAATTAGACGCATACCATATTTCAATTTTGGTTTTAATCTTCTTTCAAAAAATGAAAACCCTAAAACTTTGAAAATAGTGTATACGACGGGTGTGACCTGATCAACAGGGGATGTTTGCTCCTCCGTTGTACCTGATCACACCTCTGTGTCCTGGTTTGCTCTACTCACAATCTGTTTTTTTTATAATGAAATGCATGATGTTACACAAAGAGAAAGAAAGAAAGAGCGAAAGAGACTTTATAGGTTATGATAATACGTACGTGGAAGTGATCTGAATAAATTTGTAAACCCTTGCTACTGTCGTCTGCTGGGGACAGCCTCAGTCCAGAAATACTGGCTGTGATGACCAGTTGACCAGAGGCTGGTTTCCCAAATGTGTATTTAGCCATTACTGACCCTGTGATGTCTGTGTTACTCACAGGGACTGTGTTCGATAGGTTTACTTCCAAGTCGAATTTTGGAGGCACTTTTCAAAAGCAAATATATGTACAATAATATTAATTAAATCTCTGTAGTGGTATGTGTAAATTCCGTTTGATTTAATATGTTATTAGGCACATTATATTTGAAGCTATATTTTGAAAGTCGAAGTGAAATTGAATAAAAGAGAAAAAAAACGTCATTTTGTTATGGTTGAATTTTGCGATAAAGTGTAACATGATTACAAATACTAAAGTATCAATGATAGATTTAGAAAGGTGATAATTGAAAAAATTAAATGAATTTATATTACAATGGTAATGAAAAATCTAATTATTTAAAAATATAGGAAGGGTGCAATACATGTGTATGTCTTTTACCATATTCCTTAACCTGGAAGGACACGTTTCTACTGATGCCCTGAGCCGTGGCTCTGACAGTCCAGTTACCGAGCACTGGTTGTGTGTCCAGCTCTAATGTAGCCGATACGACTCCGAAGTCAGGTTCTTGAAGCTGCGGCCATTGCTTAATAATATTGGACTTTGGATCCTGATTTATAGAAAAGGGAAATTCATGACATGCTCTACGGCTTGTACAATTTTATTGTGTTTGTAAGAACTGATAAGAAATTTCGAATTATTTCTGTTCTCTGTGGGTAAACTTTGAGATGTAAAGTTTTTGAAAAAAGATGTTTTAACACATGAATAAATACTAGTACTGTACAGTGGACCTTCAGATATCCGGACGCCAGATATCCGGATGCTTCAGTATCCGGACGACTTTTCATGGGAACAGAAAATTTGTTGTTATTTTGTCTTTTTACTTGGTATTACAGATATCCGGACGCTTCACATATCCGGAAAAATTTACTAGGAACCAAAGCGTCCGGATAAATGAGGCTTCACTGTGTATAAATGTAAATGTCTGTTTCTTTGTTTTTAAAAGATGATAATGATCAGAGGTATATTTTATTAACACAAAGGTCTCTTTATGATGATTTTGGAAACAAGTAAGGAATGGAATCATTTATGCAAGAACATTCACTTGGTGTTTGTATTTTTACTATATAATTTTAAATTTCAATTTTACAAAGGCCCATAAGCTTTTACGTCATCAGATGACAACTTATTTAACTCCTTTTTGTACCAGGACCCTGTATCTACGATTTTTACAATTAGGCTTGCTAGATGTCTATGAGAAATGATGATTTTGAATATGTACATGGACATTTTTGCTTCATTCACATTCTAATAGGCCCAATAAAAATAACAATTATTCTTTAAATTTTCACATAAAATTTTTTTAGTTCATAGAAAATTCTCTTGCAAGATTACCATTATTTCCAAAGTAATGTTTCCCATGAAGATGGAAGAATTTATGTGAAGTCCAAAGGCCCGAACTCTGACTGTAGGAAGAAAAGATTTTGTCGACTACCAGGTACTGATTTTATTTTATAAATCATTTTCTTTACACAAAAAAATAGTCGCTTTACATTAAAGTAGCAACAAATTCTGCAATGAAACAATTACTTTTAAAATTGGTTTTACAGATATATTTACAAACAATATTTTATAAATTATGACTTGACACACTATTATCTATGAGTACTACAAAGAAAAGGTACCTTTTTGACCGCCCTTGTATGTGCCTCTGTCTGTCTGAATGTATAATGTCATGTTTCGTCCTTCCACAAAAACTTCAGCCTCAGTATCAAACAACAGACCGGAAGTCCCTTTACAGCGTATTCTATGCGTTGCACTGCTCGAAGAATTTACATTTTCTGGAATCTTCATCGTTAAAAATTTATTAGTAATGATGCAGTTTTACTACTGATTATATCATAACATCAAATGTACATAGCCAAATAGGAAGAAATAAATACTTTAAAAATGATAAGAAATGCGTACAGTTACACAATCTGTTCTGCTTACTACTGAACTTTAATAAAAAGAAATTTACCCTTAGAGTCAGTGCCTTGGGAACATCTGAAAACAAGTCTTTAGAATTATGTATGTAAAATAATATTGGGTTATTTTAAAACGACTGTTGTCTTTTGGGTTAATATATGCTACTGATTTTTTTTCTTGGTGTTATTGAAATATTTTATTTCTTTTTTTAAAAATAATTTCTACACATTTTTGTTTCATTTTGTTTTCAGGTGGTGAGTGTTTGAAGACAACTGAAGACTAACGACTTTGGAAGAATCCGGTATTTGTTGACAGAATGCTCCCTTTTAAGTCCAGTAGAGATGCTGTAATGGTCGCAGTGACATTTCTCTTTAGAACTGTTACAGTAATGTTCTCAGACAAACCAGCTCGCACGATTTTTGGTGCCAGTATCATATAAGAACTGAAAAAGAATATTTCGTCTGACATATATCATTTGTTAGACATTTGTTTTAACACTAAATTTGATTATTACCTAATCCAATGAATTTTGTTGTTTTATTATAAATTTAATATTTTCATCTATTCTGTATGTGTTTTCAGTTTTTCTTATCTTTTCAAACAGATCTATCGACTGTCGATCTATTGACCGGTCAATAGACTGAGATCCAATTCCCGGTCAATAGACTGCACGTTCTATTGACATGCAACGTATTTCGGAAAAAAACCGATCCGGGTTTCAAATTTAGTTGTTTGTAACACTGCACAGACCAATCGCATCATCTCGGGTCTTTCCGTCAGAGATCGGATCGGGTCTTTCCGTCAGAGGTCGGAAAAACAACCTCGAATGTATTAATAGTCTCGTTTTCCCCAGACTCTCGCTCTCGAGACTTTGCCCGAGCGAGAGTCTGGTCTGATTCCTATTTAATTACCGTCTTCCTTGGAAGACGGTATTGTATAGTTGAAGTTTTTTACAGTCTTCGGACTATGCACTTCCTCTCTTTTGTGATTGGTAGAAATTGCATGATGAGAAAATTTTCAATTATTTCATTGGTTGAAATGCTGTTCAGGGCAAGGGAGATAACTTTCTGTTGATCTATTTTTCGTACGACTTAACAATTTTGCAAGATTTCCAATAAAAAATGACAAAACGAACAACAAAATCAGCAGTAATTTTTTATTAATAACATGATATTTTTTATAGCAATAAATAAAAAGGTCTTTTTAATTTCATTATAAATAAAATTTGATAGTTATTGCTTGCAGGTTTTACAATTTGTTATCATTCTTTTCCCCTTTCTGGTTTGAAGAGTGAATGGGAATCAGCCGCGGTTTGACGAAAGCTCTCGGCCAGTCAAAGTTTACGGAGATGACCGAGCGACAACCGTGGTAGGGCTAATGCCCGTAAAAAGCTAATTTAGAAATACAAAATCAAGAATTTCAAAAGAATTATACGGCCTGTTAAGTATAGATCTGTTTACTGTTTAAAATTGTTGCTAAAGACGGTAAGCTTTTTTGAAAAGCTCTACTTGTTTTCGTAACCAGTAGAGGTCGCTTAACCGGCTAACAAGATGGCGATTCCAAATGAAAATACATATGAGAATTTACTTTTTAAACAAAGATATGTGCGTTTTTTGTTCCTTGTATTAAGCAGACAGAGGTATTTTATTTTAAAACCAGGTAGAAGTACAGGCGCAGCCTCTGACTTTTTAAAGAAAACAGATCTTAGATTCGAAGAGAATGTGTCAGCCAATGAAAATCCATACCGATTTCTCGGTAAGCCTCGATTTGAAATTACAAAAATTAAATAGGAATCAGACCAGACTCTCACTCGGCCCAAGTCTCGAGAGCGAGAGTCTGGGGTAAACGAGACTAATGTATTAACATCGCCGGATGTTAAAAATTTATACATTTCCTGTTTAGTCAAATGTATAATAGATGGAGTTAGAAGTCCCTTCAATAGTATATTTTAGGTAATATGATAACATTGAATAAAGTTAAACTCCATATTCCACAGATAAAAGGTCTCCATGCATATATTTCAAAGATCATGAAAAAGGAGGGTTGTCATGGCGTCTACCATATACATCCGAGGTTGTTTTTCCGCTAGTCGGAAAGGCCCGAGAAGCTGCGATTGTGCACAGACATGGTAAACAATCATCTTATTCGATCTTTCGACATTGGTTTTAAAAATTGTGATCTCAATGGTCGGATATTTTATTTAATGAGAATTACTTTTCTAATTAATACACTGTGGGACGTGGAGACCGGTTCATCGGGTGAGACCTATCCACCGAATTCCCGTGTCGCAGTAAGTGCACTGCTGCAGTGCTGGCGCGAAAAAGGTCACTCTCCACCGGAAAGTGGTGGCGTCTCCATATGAGTGAAAAATTTTCGAGAGGAATGTAAACAATATTCTATACAATCAATCTTTAATTAATATTACAGATGCACCATATCTAGGTATAAATTTACAATATGGTACGGGAACCTTCTGTACTGAATATACAACTGTGAATACTTAATACGGAAATTAAAATTAGGTAATAAAACAATTATTTAATGCCTAAGCAGTCAATAGACCAAAAATTTTTCCCTCGGTGCAAGGAACAGCTCAGTGTGTTCTATTGCCCTCGGCCGCTGGCCTCGGGCATTAGAACACACTGAGCTGTTCCCTACACCTCGGGAAAAATATTCTGGTCTACTGACTGCTCAGGCATTAAATAATTGTATACTATTTGATCAATATGTTTGGGCTTATAAGGTTGGGTGTGACCGGTCGACAGGGGATGTTTACTCTTACTATTCACCTGATCCCACTTCTAAACATGTACAAAATTGTCTATAAATTGATTTAAAGAAACATACACCTACTTGTTACATGAAGAAGTCGTTATCTGCAAAAATGTCAATACAAGACTCACATTCAAGACAGTCACGAACATCATCTAAAATAATTCATTCAGTTTGCATTGGCACATGACATACATATAGTATAATAAAACACCTTTCCTAATTTATTAGTTACTGGTTAAATTTGGGTTATAACAATTAAATGAAAAGTTGGTTATTATAACAAGAGTTGTGGTTATTTCTAGAATTATCCAACATATACATTATTTCTTAAATACTGTTGCTTTTAAATTTTATTTTTATCATGATTTTAGACTATTTTCAATTTCTTCCCCTATTTTTTTCTTTACCTTTGATTTTTTTTACACAATGTGAACTAAGATCCGTCTTTAATATGAATGTGAATTTTGTTATCGAAAAACTTGGTTTTCTTATATGATATTGAGACATAAGTACGACAATGGCTAATTTCAGAATAGTTTTTTTCTATTTTAAGATTTTATCAGTGAATGGCAAAGTTGAATAAGTTCTATAAGTACGTATATAGTCTGGACAAACCGATGCTCTTTTTTCAGAACAGGAAATAACACTTCACGAATTGTTTAATCTTCGACCAATCAAAATCCAGCCTTAAACAGGTCGGAGAGAATACTCGAAATCGGGTATTAATCCCTGAAATCGCGTATAATACTCGATATTAGGGTATCGTTGAATCCGCGAAATCGGGTTTTCCGTGCAACTTTCTATAAAAACTAAAGAATAAAGCAACGGCGCATTATGCCAGTAACTGTTACTTGTACATCAGTATCTTGTGGGTTTATTTTTATTAAACCTAATTCATACGGTTGTCAAATAAGTTTAAAATCACACGACAAACACTGCTGGGGTAACAAAGAGGACACAATGTCGTTATTATTTTTCAATATAATTTCTAAAAACAAATAACTACACTTCGTTTGTCTATACTTCCCATTAAAGTATTCCATATACTTAATTTTCTAATTTGTGCACTATTCACAAAATGTGAAACTTTAAAGAAATTAAACGACTTACGCCGTGTTATGTATTTTTACTGAAAAATGCATGGCGTCCCTTTCACGTGAAATATAAATTAATCCTAACAGTTAGAGAGTACAGTATAAGCGAGTCATAATGGTATATCTCTGCCATGATAGAATACCAACTTTAGTATAAAGAAGAAAATAAAATAAGATTAAATAAATACCCTCGAGAAAACAGGTTGAAAATAGCTAATTGAAGGTGAGTATTTTTTTTATGTCAGTTTATCATGGAAATTTTTATTCAAAGACACCATAAATTATTTGGTTGCATTTTAATCGATACAAGATATGCTATTTTACCTTTATTTTATGCATTTGTGTTAAAATTGAGAGCGAGAAGTCATTTGAACAGGATTTTCTTTTTGGGGGGGGGGGGGATAAATAAAAGTCAAATGTGTACATCTTTTCATGAGCTTATAATACATTGAATTTCTCAATATAGATCGAGGTACAGTCATATTGAAATATGAATCACATAGTCAAGTTTTCACATTTCTTATAGTTTTTACGTTTATGAACATGTTAATGAACAAACTGAAATAATGAAGTGTTCAATTGCCTTGGAAACTCTTGTCTTACTTTTTGGGAATATAATTCCTCATCGGACATTAAAATTTCTTAAAAATTGTAGCCACTTCCTTTCTTTATTATACTATTTGATAGACAGGGTAAATTTTACCTCTTTACCTTCTATATTTTTTTTATATCGCTATCTTATACCTCTGTTACAACGCACTTTGAAAAATTACGCACTTTGAAAAATTTTTTCAAAGTGCGTTAATTTTTGGGACCAGGTTAACGCACTTTGAAAAATTTTTTCAAAGTGCGTTGAATTTGGGACCAAATCAACGCACTTTGAAAAAATTTTTCAAAGTGCGTTAAGACTGTACATCATAATTTTACCCCATGTAAACATTTAACGCACTTTGAAAAAATTTTCATGAAACAAAAGGAATTAGACTTATATTTTAGAAATATACAACAGTATTACCCCCTCGCAACGTATGATGGGATATAGTGATGCGATTATGTGTGTTATTACTTTATGTGTATGTTATTTTTTTCTGTGTGGAATTGACGTAAGAACAAAGTACGGTATTAGCAGTAATTCGCCGCCAATAATACGATATTTTAATCTTCTTTGTATCGTTTTTTGATGTTATGCTTTGAAGTAAGGAAGATGCGAACTAAATTCCACAGGCACAAAAATGACGTAATTTTTAACTATGACGTCACTAATGCGCGCTAAACATGGAATGTTCATGTAAAATCGTTAAATTATATTGAAAAATGAGTAATCTTTGCTGAAATTAGACCCTTTCACATGCAACAACCACTTTTATGCTCCGAATATAAGTTCATCATTACATATCGCAGTTACACTATTAAAATAGTGTTGGTTGTCACCTGTGATCAATATGAATTTTGGAAAAGTTAACATTCGGAAAAAAGATATTTTACCGACACAATTTTCCTGATATCGATATTATGACGCATAATTGATACAGAATGAGCTTTTCTTATTTCAAATACCACCACTGGATATTGTAAACTATTAATACCTATGAATATGATTAAAATATTTTGAAAACAAAGAATAAATGGAACCTAAAGATGCCGCTTGTACTTATGCTGTTTGTACAGCATCTGCACAAGTGTATTTAGATTATAGTGTCCGTTGGTTGTACATGTAGTATTGAACAACAGTACTAAAATATCCTAGACCTCAATTCATTCCACAGAAATAGCACAATAATTTTTTTTTAATTTATTAAAAGATTAATTTTAAAAATCGGAAATACCTCAGTATATTTATATTTTCCACGAGTCTCCCTCAATGTATACATGTGTGTGTAGTCTTACTATAGTCATAGTGTGACCTCCGAACAATAATATGACAACCATAAAAAATACGATAAAATGTATATGCATCGAATACGATAACCTTTTAATGTAACATTAAAAGCATGGTCCAACATTAAATATGTTTTAAAGTCTTTTATTGTGAAAAATAAATATTATAGTATTCATGATAATAATAACTCTGCAGTAGTTGATAGGAGTTCAACAAAACAATACAAGTAAAAAAGTTGCCGAATACTATATAGATAGTATGCACATTATTAGTTCGAAATAGCACATACAAATACAAATGTTTATTTTATTACATGTAATTTTTTTTTTTTTGGCAAATATTCCATGCAGCATCATCCAAAGTTATAGATTACATGTTTACACAAATTCATATTTTGAAGCTAGTGATAGATCGGGAAGGGGGGTGGTCTTGCTAAAACGCGGAATGGAAAACGGAACGGAAAATTAGTGTCAAGCAAATATACTAAATTCTAAATAAATCACACAAAAAGCAATTTTCTTGATATAAAAGTCATATATAAAGAAAATTCATCTATTTTTTTTAAGCACATTCATAAAAAGAAATATGGTTTTGAAAAAAGCGGAAGGAAAAAGGCTACTGGTGTGTGTATATATGTACATGTATCTGTAAAGACATATGTTTGACATTCAGCTCATGCATACATGTACATGTATGCACTGAAGAATCCAGGAATCTTGTAGAAAGGAGGGCAGTTTGGGTAGAAAGGAGGGCAGTTTGGGATCGGGGCAGGGGCCCACAACAACACCAAAAATTGATTTATTAAAACTTATGTATATTTTGGACACCCCCCCCTCCCTTAAATCCGCCTGCTTTGCGGTGGCATGATATGCATACCAAGAAATCCAAATATAAATAGCTGAAACATTAAAGAAAATTCTTGCAAATGAATTCAAAACATATAATTTTTTTTCTTTAATTGAAGCAGCCTTAGTATAAAATTTTTACATCATTGTTCCATTCCAGGTGTGAAGCAAAGTTATCCTGTTATGGTTGCCTCTAATCATAATCTTCAAATTTTTTTTTTAGATTTTAGTTCTCTCACCATGGATCATTTAGATATCAAAATTTTGCCATCACTTTATTCAGACACTGTATAAGCTTTTAACTCAATAATTGTCATTGACCCCCCCCCCCCCCCCCAACCTGCCCTACACATACTTTTTGTTAATGTGATTAAGGCTGACTGGAAGTAATTGTACGTTTGATGTTTCCTATAAACTTCAAAACCTACGAGGGAGGAAGGGAAAAATTAAACAAACGAAATCTTCGAAGAAATGAGTATTTACTCATTAAAATACGGTCAATATTTGTAATCATGTAGGCTTATTGTTTCATAATAGTTTTAAGTAAACTTGTCACTTTAAATTAAAGAATAGACTCTCAGAGGGTTCACATGTTGTCTATTTCTATATATGTAATGTTCAGTTTTGCTAAAAGTAAACGAACACTTTAAAATATGTTGACTTTTCCGAGTGCCAATTTCTCCGAGACCTTCGTGCACGGTAAGACCGCGGAACATTAACTGGCAAAATTGGAAATATACAGCTTACGTCATTTCTATCTGTTACAATCAAAACATTCAGTGATAGACAATGAAATGGGCGGGTACAATTCGACGCGGACGTTTGGAAAACATGGGATTGAAATTGCAGATCGAAATTCATTTTCAATCCACCTTAGCTACGTTAGAAGGCTATTATTACTGATTGACCCAGAAGACAAATAATTTCAACTTTGGTACAGTTTGATTTTTTTTTGTCCAGTGTTTTAAATGTATAAATATTTAAGGGACAAATATTTCATTTCTATTTGATTAATATATGTATAACATTGTCTTGGTGGTGGGGGGGGGGGGGGGGTTGAACGATTTTTAAATAAAGTAACTGTTGTCCAACAGTTTTCAGTGAGAATAAGTATAAAACTCATGCACTCTTATAATCCTAGAATTAAAATATATTGTCATGTTAAGGCATGACCTGACTCGACAATTTTTACCCCCCCCCCTTCTAGAATCAAATATCTCCTGAAAAATAATCTTTGTCTTGTATGATCTTTCGCATTCTTAAAATTATAAGCTAAAACTAATATTAATGTGAACTTCAAACAATTAATATGTTTTGGGAGTTGAAATATAGTTGATTTTTGGATCATACATTCACTTTTTGCTTTGAAACAGCTCAGGTGGATTGAAAATGAATTTCGATCTGCAATTTCAATCCCATGTTTTCCAAACGTCCGCGTTGAATTGTACCCGCCCATTTCGTTGCCTATCACTGAATGTTTTGATTGTAACAGATAGAAATGACGTAAGCTGTATATTTCCAATTTTGCCAGTTAATGTTCCGCGGTCTTATACGAACTTCGGGCGGCCTAAAGTTGTAAGTTACGTAAAAAAACGTACTGAGAGAAGATAAGTTTGAACTTGATTAATCCCCCTTCCAAATCAAACCGCTTGTCAAGATCTTTCATGGTAAGTTTATTTTATTCTAACCCTGCCCCCTCTCAAAAGCAAAATACTTGCCGTACGTCACTGCTATGTCGGCGATTTTCGTGAATAAGAGACAGGACATAACTAAATCAACTTGTATTTAATAATGAGGGATTAAATATACATAAGATATACCGTTTATTAAGGGATTTAATCTAGCTGAAATCATATTTTCCGTTTCGTTCCGCGTTTTAGCAACACCCGGAAAGGGGGATGCTAATTCGGTAAAAAAAAAGAAAGAAAGAAAGAAAGAAAGACTTGTACCCATGCTAGTGGAATTCTGAAAATCTTACAATGGTCAGCGACATCCAGCAGCTTTTGACTTATCTGATCAAGCTAAAGGCTCCCATCCCTTTCATCCGTGGATTTTCGGATAGTAGAGAGTCATAGTTACAGATGAAACAAAACAAGTTTTACAAAACCCTCCCGAATCTTTGTTACGAAGGAAAGCAGATCGTCTTTGCAAGTTGTCAGCAATAAAATAAATGTTTTGAATTGATGTACACAGATATGGGTATTTCAAAACCTAAATGCCAGGTTTATCCGTAATGTCCAATAGCATACACAATCACATTCCTTAATTTGTGATCACGAAGTTCATGTACATGTACGTAGAAAAAGTCGTATCTACTTTTTATGCTTCCACTATCTTTACCAAATATTAGTACATGTTTTATGTAATATAAAATGCGACCACTTCATAAAATTATGCATTTTGTACGAAAGAAAACGGTATGGCGTGAATTAGGACATACAAATGAATTACATGTACAATAAGGAAATCCAATCTACTACTTCTGAAGGAAAAGCTCGCAACTCATTTTTTTTTTTCGATAATAAAAATTTTAACACTCTCAGGAAGGGAAATACCTATTCATGGCTGGGGGGGGGGGGGGGGGGTCATGGGCCATGCAATTTATGAAAGGCTTGTTCTTCCCGGGAAGGGGATTGCAGATAGTTGGTGGTTTTTTGGGTTTTTTTTTTTTTGCTCACTATATATTACATTAATTCCTTAGAATTAAGAAAAGGTATGTTTGGGGATAGGGACTACTAAACAATACATATTTTACATGTTTAGTATATTCTTTAAATACAGGAAATACTCGTCTGTATTGTATTGTACATTAGCCCTCCAGATTCTTTTCGCTTACTGCGAGAATCATACATACAACACGTTCAATTGTCAGAAAAATGAAGATACAAGGAAGCTGTGGTCTATTCTTTTATTGCTACATTCTTTACGAAGCAAAGAATTTTTGCGAAAAATAAAAACAACAAAAAAAGTGTCACCAGCAACTTAAACATTTTAAACCTTATAAAATATGTGAACACTGTACTAAATACATATATTTGGAATAAATATGTCATCGGCTGCTAGAAAGTGGGGATTCTCAAAAGAAAATCCATGAGCGATTATACATGTACTTATCCGACAAAATTGTCAAGAAGTATTGAACATGTAAACTTACGAGGGTTGTCCCAGAAAACGCGAATATTTTCAATATCTTTAGTTTCACTATGACTATAAATTAAAAAAAAAGATTGGCATAAAACATTATCAAGTTGTCAGCTAAATAGTAAATCAATAAAAGTTTCCGAACAGGTTTTATAAACTTTTTTTTAAAGCGAATTGAAAGAATACCTGCTTTTACGATATTCAGTCTGAACCGAAAGTTCGATTTTCATGTATGTATACCCCCTCCCCCCCCCCCCCCCCCCCCCCAATCCAATTCCCCCTTCCAAACTAAATTTCACATTTACTGATATTTCATTTTCAGTCTTAAATATAATTTTACAGTCCTATTAAAACCAAAATATATTGTAAGGCATTTATAAATTATATGAACTCATTCAACTCATAATGGAGGGAAGGGGGGGGGGGGGGTAATTTAAATTTCAAGTGTTCTTCTGTCACCAAGCAGGGTATAAATAAACACATCACAGAAAACAATCAGTTTTCATGTACCAATTATATAATTAAGAGTTAACTAGGCTGATACTTTTTTAAATCAAGATCGAAATTATTCTTCTTTATATGTTTTAATATCTTTATTAGCAAAATTGACCATTAGAAGGAGGGATCCTCCTGTATATACGTACATTAAATAATCATAGTCTTCCATGCTATTGTTCCAATAGATGTAAATATTAATTTTCTTGACATTCGAGTTTTTTTTCAACTGTTTGTGCACCTTACTTACCATATTTTTGAGAATTGAACTTTTTTGGTACTAAGGACAGTCCCGGACACTCGAATTTTTCCATCAGTACATAATTTTCACTAGTAGATTTTTCTCAATTGATTTAACAGAAATAGCTGATATTATTTTTATCGAGACCTGCAATAAAATGAGAGTAAATATCCACGATAAAAGTATTATTCAATCAACAGCTTAATTTCTTCAATATATAATAAAAACTGTGTCCTAGCGAATAAGTTGAAATTTTCAGATTACGCTTATTGTACACGTTAAATGTATGACGTCGCGTCAAAATTCTTCGTAAAATCTTGACGTTTTGCTAAAAAAGGTACAGTATTGAGCGTTATTTTTGCAATGCATACATTTGAGATATGTATATAAATTATATATCAATTAATTCTATAAATCCTAAGTTTTTTAAAATTTTTTGAACCAAGCAGGTCTGACAAGCGGCATTTTTTGGCCAATACCGTACTTTGTTCTTTGTATCGCGATCGATGTCAAATGCTGCCTTAAAAATTGATTTACTGAACATGCTTTTGGGGAAGGAATGCTCCGCTTTGCGGTGCCCTTTTTTTGATGTGTTTCTCTCTTAAAACTGATGGATTGAAGAAAACCTAGAAACGGACAACGAAGAAAAGACTGGCTGAATTAAGGTCTATCAGCTCAACTCTTTATCATTCCCACCCAGATGTATCTATTTCTATAACTCGTAAACTTAAGTGTCAATGATATTTGAAAAAAAGAGCATTCTAAATACAGTATAAGCACTCTATAAGGAAGTCTGTAGTAAATCGAAATTTTGTTCTTTTAAATCTCAAAGTCTATAATTTATGTTCATTTTCAGGAAAATCAGAATATTAATTACATTAATTACATTTAATTATACTAAGTACCTGTCTGCTTTTTGATGTTAATTTGATACCATATCTGATAAACTCTCTGTTAACCTCCAGGTATTTAACTTACACGATATTTTCATAGGAATTGTTCATTTAACATATATCTAATATCTTTTCTCATGTTTTTCGCAAATAAATAAAGCATATATAAATTAATAAAATACAATTATTTAGTTTTAAATAGCTTTAAAATTGGTGAAAAATAAGCATTTTTTTTCGTTTTTTGTCTATAAACATACCCCCCCCCCCTGTGAAACACAAAAAGCTTTGGCATAAATTTGTAAAATGACAGTCCATATTATCTGTAAAAAGGAATTTTTGTTTCACGGGGGGGGGGGGGGGGGGGGGTGGGGGGGATGTTTTAAAAATATTTTCAGTTTTCCGTTGAATTTATATAGTGAAAAACACAAGTTTTGCCAAAATTATAGAGTTATCTCTATTTGGTATCCCAAATAAGTAAGGTTTTATGAAAATTCATATAAATATGTATAAAAATTTTGAGAATCATTCCAAGATGTTAACTTTTGAGAATTGACTTAGAGATAGGCGGAAGAATAATACTATCGTTCGTAGTTCTTTACGACCTTGAATGTTGACCTTTTGACCCCAAATTCAAAAGGGGTCTTCCTAAGGCCACAGGTATTCTGTTATGTTAAATTTCATTGCAAAAGCTCAAAGGGTTGTCGAGATATCGTGTGGAAACGAAAGCGTTACAGAAAGACGGATGGACGGACAGCTAGACGGACGGACGGACAGGTAGACCCAAATTAATATCCCCCACTTTTCAAGCGGGGGACAAAAAGTATCAAATCAGGTTCAAATGATAAGTTATCATACTTAAGATTTGTAGGAATTTTGACTAAGCCATGCAGAATTTTTTTTTCAAAGTGCGTTAATATGGTCCATATTAACGCACTTTGAAAAATAAAAAAATTTTCAAAGTGCGTTAACCTGGTCCCAAAAATTAACGCACTTTGAAAAATTTTTTCAAAGTGCGTAATTTTTTCAAAGTGCGTTGCCACATACCTCATTATAAGATGCTAATACAACGCACTATCTGATTGGTTCTAGACAATATGTTACAGTTTTCTTTTAGTTATTTTATCTAATATGATACTTATACTCATGGCAATAACTTTTCCTAATACTCATCTATAGTGAAAAAATGTTTTCAAAAAATAAACATGAATACTAGTTACTTGTAGTCTCATATTGTGTTAGAAAATAACAGGTTGCTTTTTGTTTACCTATATGAATTTTATTTGATGAATAAATCTTCTCTACAATTAAAAATATATAACTAAGTTTAACCGACCGTGACATTCAAAGAGAGGTCTCTTGGACACATGTAGAACACAGTCGAGGTTGTTTTGTCAGAGGTGGTCAAGAAGCCTTTAGCCCCCCCCCCCCCCTTTTGAAGTCGCCAAGAAATGGTAAAATATTGATGACTTAGCGAAATTAAGCGATCAACAGTTATGTTCTCTCATGAACTGTATTCCTGAAACTATCACTGTCTCTGCTAAAATGTTGAAGACATATTTTGCAAATATGTATGAATGATAAAAAAAGATTTTCAAAAAAAGTGAAAGAGGGTTATTTTTAGCCGAAATTTGAGATATTTTTATCATTACATTATTCATACATTCATGAATAAATTTGATTTTATGCACCAGATGGATGTGAAAGTAATTAGATACGATAGAAAATCCCTTGTTTATATACATGGCATCATATCTTGTGTGTGAAATGTGTTTCCGTATAATTTGATTTATTTACAAATTGTTCATGTTTGTCGTGTTGATGTGGAATTATTATAAATTTCCGAATTCTGATACTTTACAACTCTGTTGTGTTGGGAATGAACATTAGGAACATGCATATACTTTCAACATTATGAAAAATGTAAAGCAAATCGAATGCCTTTTTGTGTGCAGATCATGAAATGTACTGAGCTCCACGGGTATTTGTTGTCCTGAGCGCATAAATCTTGACGCCCAAATTCTCACCTGGCTAGTGATACCTTTAGAAAACATGTGTATCTAGATCTATGAAAGTTAACTCGGCAACATGCGCCATTCCATTGTTTAAGTTTTATTAGGTGATTACACCTCCTATACCCGATTTCGCGGATTCATCGATACCCTAATATCGAGTATTATACGCGCGATTTCACGGATAATACCCGATTTCGAGTATCCTCTCCGACCTGTTAAATTAGCAATAAATTTTAGTTTATCCTCGCCTTTATGAGAAGATTTTTGGACTTGTACATATCATTTTCATTTTCTTAAGGACGTTCGATCGATTGCTTTTGAGTTGATTTTGGTCTGGGGCTTTATTTCTAAAATTCTGCATCGTTTTTAAGTTTTAACATTGAATTTAGATTCTACAATGCTAAGCTAATTAAACTATATCCATTGCAAAAACCGCAATTAAATTTCATTCAAGAAGGGTTAAGCCAGGGACTATATTTTGTGGCGGAAGGTTTTTAGCTCTACTGTTGAGAGACCAGGAGAGCTTATGCGATAGTAATCCGTCCGCCGTCCGTCCGTCCGTCCGTCTGTCTCTAAACAATTTTTCAAAATGCTACTCCTCCTACAGTTTTGCTCTGATTTCAATATAACTTGGCACACAAGTTGAATACACTAAGATACATAATTCTGTGTATCGGTTTTTATTTTCGATAAATGGTGTTGCCGTAGTTACTAAAAATAGAAATTTCTATGAAATTCTTTCAAAATGCTACTCCTCCTACAGTTTTGGTCTGCTTTCAATATTACTTGGCAAACAAGTAGACAACACAGATACATAATTCTATTTATCGTTTTTTGATTCCGATGAACGATGTTACCATGGTTACTAAAATAGAAATTTCTGTGAAATTCTTTTAAAATGCTACTCCTCCTACAGTTTTGGTCTGATTTCGATATAACTTGGCACACACGTAGACTTCACTTACTAAAGACACATAGTTCTGTGTGTCGGTTTCTGATTTCCACAAGCGGTGTTGCCGTGGTCAGTAAAAATAGAAATTTCTGCGAAATTCTTTCAAAATGCTACTACTCCTACAGTTTTGGTCTGATTTCGATATAACGTGGCACACACGTAGACTTCACTAACTAAAGATACATAATTCTGTGTATCGGTTTTTGATTTCGACAGGCAGTGTTGCCGTGGTTACTATTAATATAAATTTCCGTGAAATTCTTTCAAAATGCTACTACTCCTACAGTTTTGGTCTGATTTCAATATAACTTGACACACAAGTAGACTACACTAAGATACATAATTCTGTTTATCGGTTTTTGATTTCGATAAACATTATTGCAGTGGTTACTAAAAAATGAAATTTCCGTGAAATTCTTTCAAAATGCTACTACTCCTACAGTTTTGGTCTGATTTCAATATAACTTGGCACACAAGTTGAATACACTAAGATACATAATTCTGTGTATCGGTTTTTGATTTCGATAAACATTATTGCAGTGGTTACTAAAAATAGAAATTTCTATGAAATTCTTTCAAAATGCTACTCCTCCTACAGTTTTGGTCTGATTTCAATATAACTTGGCTCAAAAGTAGACTTCATTAAGATACATAATTCTATTTATCGGTTTTTGTTTTCGACAAGTGGTGTTGTCGTGGTTACTATGAATATAAATTTCTGTGAAATTCTTTTATAATGCTACTCCTTCTACAGTTTTGGCCTGATTTCAGTATAACTTGGCACACACGTAGACTTCACTAACTAAAGATACATAATTCTGTGTATCGGTTTTTGTTTTCGACAAGTGGTGTTGCCGTGGTTACTATAAATATAAATTTCCTTGAAATTCTTTCAAAATGCTACTCCTTCTACAGTTTTGGCCTGATTTCAGTATAACTTGGCACACAAGTATACTACACTAAGATACATAATTCTGTGCATCGGTTTTTGATTTCGATAAACGGTGTTGCCGTGGTCAGTAAAACTAGAAATTTCTGTCAAATTCTTTCAAAATGCTACTGCTCCTACAGTTTTTGTCTGATTTCAATATAACTTGGCACACAAGTAGACTACACTAAGATACATAATTCTCTTTATCGGTTTTTGATTTCGATAAACATTATTGCAGTGGTTACTAAAAATAGAAATTTCTGTCAAATTCTTTCAAAATGCTACTCCTCCTACAGTTTTTGTCTGATTTCAATATAACTTGGCTCAAAAGTAGACTACACTAAGATACATAATTCTGTTTATCGGTTTTTGATTTCGATAAACATTATTGCAGTGGTTACTAAACTAGAAATTTCTGTGAAATTCTTTTATAATGCTACTCCTCCTACAGTTTTGGTCTGATTTCGATATAACTTGGCACACACGTAGACTTCACTTACTAAAGACACATAGTTCTGTGTGTCGGTTTTTGATTTCGACAAGCGGTGTTGCTGTGGTCAGTAAAAATAGAAATTTCTGGGAAATTCTTTTAAAATGCTACTCCTCCTACAGTTTTGGTCTGATTTCGATATAACTTGGCACACACGTAGACTTCACTAACTAAAGATACATAATTCTGTGTATCGGTTTTTGTTTTCGACAAGTGGTGTTGCCGTGGTTATTATAAATATAAATTTCCTTGAAATTCTTTCAAAATGCTACTCCTTCTACAGTTTTGGTCTGATTTCAATATAACTTGACCCACAAGTAGACTGCACTAAGATACATAATTCTGTATATCGGTTTTTGATTTCGATAAACATTATTGCAGTGGTTACTAAAAATAGAAATTTCTGTCAAATTCTTTCAAAATGCTACTCCTCCTACAGTTTTGGTCTGATTTCAATATAACTTTGCACACAAGTTGACTACACTAAGATACATAATTCTGTTTATCGGTTTTTGATTTCGATAAACATTATTGCAGTGGTTACTAAAAATAAAAATTTCTGTGAAATTCTTTCAAAATACTACTCCTCCTACAGTTTTGGTCTGATTTCGATATAACTTGGCACACACGTAGACTTCACTAACTAAAGATACATAGTTCTGTGTGTCGGTTTTTGTTTTCGACAAGTGGTGTTGAAGTGGTTACTAAAAATATAAATTTCCGTGAAATTCTTTCAAAATGCTACTCCTTCTACAGTTTTGGTCTGATTTCGATATAACTTGGCACACACGTAGACTTCACTAACTAAAGATACAGAATTCTGTGTATCGGTTTTTGATTTCGACAAGCAGTGTTGCCGTGGTTACTATAAATATAAATTTTCGTGAAATTCTTTCAAAATGCTACTACTCCTACAGTTTTGGTCTGATTTCAATATAACTTGGCACACAAGTAGACTACACTTACATTGTAGATACATAATTCTATTTATCGGTTTTTGATTTCGATAAACATTGCAGTGGTTACTAAAATAGAAATTTCTGTGAAATTCTTTCAAAATTCTACATCTTCTACAGTTTTTGTCTGATTGCAATATAACTTGGCACACATGTAGAGTATGCTAAAATACACAAATCTGTATATTGGTTTTTGACTTGGATAAACATTATTGCAGTGGTAACTAAAAATATAAATTTCTGAGAAATTCTTTCAAAATGCTACTCCTCCAACAGTTTTGGTCTGATTTCAATATAACTTGGCACACAAGTAGACTACACTAAAATACATAATTCTGCTTATCGGTTTTTGATTTCGATGAACGGCTTATGCGATAGTAATGCTTCCGGCGTCCGTCCGTCCGTCTGTCTGTCTGTCTGTCTGTCTCTAAACAATTTTTCTAAATGCTACTACTCCTACAGTTTTGGTCTGATTTCAATATAACTTGGCACACAAGTTGAATACACTAAGATACATAATTCTGTATATCAGTTTTTGATTTCGATAAACGGTGTTGCCGTGGTTACTAAAAATAGAAATTTCTATGAAATTCTTTCAAAATGCTACTCCTGCTACAGTTTTGGTCTGATTTCAATATAACTTGGCTCAAAAGTAGACTACACTAAGATACATAATTCTATTTATCGGTTTTTGATTTCGATAAACATTATTGCAGTGGTTACTATAAATAGAATTTTCTGTGAAATTCTTTTAAAATGCTACTCCTCCTACAGTTTTGGTCTGATTTCGATATAACTGTCTTGGCACACACGTAGACTTCACTAACTAAAGATACATAATTCTGTGTATCGGTTTTTGATTTCGACAAGCGGTGTTGCCGTGGTTACTATAAATATAAATTTCCCTGAAATTCTTTCAAAATACTACTCCTTCTAAAGTTTTGGCCTGATTTCAGTACAACTTGGCACACAAGTATACTACACTAAGATACATAATTCTCTGTATCGGTTTTTGATTTTGATAAACGGTGTTGCCGTGGTCAGTAAAAATAGAAATTTCTGTGAAATTCTTTCAAAATGCTACTGCTCCTACAGTTTTTGTCTGATTTCAATATAACTTGGCACACAAGTAGACTACACTAGATACATAATTCTGTTTATCGGTTTTTGATTTCGATAAACATTATTGCAGTGGTTACTAAAAATAGAAATTTCTGTCAAATTCTTTCAAAATGCTACTCCTCCTACAGTTTTGGTCTGATTTCAATATAACTTTGCACACAAGTAGACTACACTAAGATACATAATTCTTTTTATCGGTTTTTGATTTCGACAAGTGGTGTTGCCGTGGTCAGTAAAAATAGAAATTTCTGGGAAATTCTTTCAAAATACTACTACGCCTACTATTTTGGCCTGATTTCATTATAACTTGGTTTTTGATTTCGACAAGCAGTGTTGCCGTGGTTACTATAAATATAAATTTCCGTGAAATTCTTTCAAAATGCTACTACTCCTACAGTTTTGGTCTGATTTCAATATAACTTGGCACACAAGTAGACTACACTAAGATACATAATTCCATTTATCGGTTTTTGATTTCGATAAACATTATTGCAGTGGTTACTAAAATAGAAATTTCTGTGAAATTCTTTCAAAATGCTACATCTCCTGCTACAGTTTTTGTCTGATTTCAATATAACTTGGAACACATGTAGAGTATGCTAAAATACACAAATCTGTATATTGGTTTTTGACTTGGATAAACATTATTGCAGTGGTTACTAAAAATATAAATTTCTGAGAAATTCTTTCAAAATGCTACTCCTCCTACAGTTTTGGTCTGATTTCAATATAACTTGGCACACAAGTAGACTACACTAAAATACATAATTCTGCTTATCGGTTTTTGATTTCGATGAACGGCTTATGCGATAGTAATGCTTCCGGCGTCCGTCCGTCCGTCTGTCTGTCTGTCTGTCTGTCTCTAAACAATTTTTCTAAATGCTACTCTTCCTACAGTTTTGGTCTGATTTCAATATAACTTGGCACACAAGTTGAATACACTAAGATACATAATTCTGTATATCGGTTTTTGATTTCGATAAACGGTGTTGCCGTGGTTACTAAAAATAGAAATTTCTATGAAATTCTTTCAAAATGCTACTCCTGCTACAGTTTTGGTCTGATTTCAATATAACTTGGCACACAAGTAGACTACACTAAGAAGCATAATTCTGTTTATCGGTTTTTGATTTCGATGAACGGTGTTGCCGTGGTTACTAAAAATAGAAATTTCTGGGAAATTCTTTCAAAATGCTACATTTTCTACAGTTTTGGTCTGATTTCAATATAACTTGGCACACATGTAGAGTGTGCTAAAATACACAAATCTGTATATTGGTTTTTGACTTGGATAAACATTGTTGCAGTGGTTACTAAAAATACGAAAAGTACAAACCAGTAGAGCTTCAGTCTCGACAGAGACTTCTGGTTTAGAAGAAAATTATCGATTTATTCCTTTTGAACTTTTATGAGTACTGTTAATTTTAGATTTCTGGGATGGACTATGGCTTTCATATTTGTAATTTCACAAGTGGATTCCTTGTGATAAGACCTTTCTTTAAGTACCGCCAACTTTGACCTTGACCTTTGACACACTCTTACACCAAAATTCCAAACTTTTACTTTGGTCATAACAGCTAGTGAGGGTTTTCATACTTCTCATAGGTACATGTAGTCCTTGGGACAAGACCTTTTATTTGATACAAACAACTTTTACCTTTTGACCTCGACCTTTGAAATAGACTTACTTTTAAAAACTTAATACCAACAATCTTGACCCTTTGGCCTAGGAGTTTTATCTTCTTTTTTTTTAACTTTCACCTTGGCAATAACGTTTGAACGGTTGGTGCTAAGACGTTCAAACTTTACATATTTATTCTTTGTGACAAGACCTTCCATTGGATACCAATACTTTAGCTCTTGACTTTGACCTTTGATATTGACCTACTTTTAATTTAAAAACTTTAATCTTGGCTATAACTTTTGAACGGTAAGGGCTTTCATACTTCACATATGTATTTCTTGTGAGATTTTTTCATTGGATACAAAGAGCGTTGTCCCTTTGACCCTGGAGTTTGACCTACTTTTAAGAAACAAACATTAACCATACCTTTTAATGGGTTAGGGAAAAACATTCATATAGTATTATATAGTAGGGCTAAGAACTAGACGACCATATCTCGGAAACTAGAGATGGTACCATCACCATTTCTTCATAGAAGTGGTATCTGGCCCCTACCTGCCCCAACCCCAAAATTTCAGACCCCAGGGTAGGGGACTTTGATGTCCCCGAGCCCGATGTTTATTCGTATAGTATTATATAGAAGGGCTAAAAACTAGACGACCATATCTCGGAAACTAGAGATGGTACCATCACCATTTCTTCATAGAAGTGGTATCTGGCCCCTACTGCCCCACCCCCAAAATTTCAGACCCCAGGGTAGGGGACTTTGATGTCCCCAAGCCCGATGTTTATTCGTATAGTATTATATAGTAGGGCTAAAAACTAGACGACCATATCTCGGAAACTAGAGATGGTACCATCACCATTTCTTCATAGAAGTGGTATCTGGCCCTTTCTGCCCCACCCCCAAAAATTTCAGACCCCAGGGTAGGGGATTTTGATGTCCCCGAGCCCGATGTTTATTCGTATAGTATTATATAGTAGGGCTAAAAACTAGACGACCATATCTCGGAAACTAGAGATGGTACCATCACCATTTTTTCATAGAAGTGGTATCTGGCCCCTACTGCCCCACCCCCAAAATCTCAGATCCCAGGGTAGGGGACTTTGATGTCCCCGAGCCCGATGTTTATTCGTATAGTATTATATAGTAGGGCTAAAAACTAGACGACCATATCTCGGAAACTAGAGATGGTACCATCACCATTTCTTCATAGAAGTGGTATCTGGCCCCTACTGCCCCACCCCCAAAATTTCAGATCCCAGGGTAGGGGACTTTGATGTCCCCGAGCCCGATGTTTATTCGTGTAGTATTATATAGTCGGGTTAAAAACTGGAGGGCCATATCTCGGAAACTAGAGATGGTACCATCACCATTTTTTCATAGAAGTGGTATCTTGCCCCTACTGTCCCACCCCCAAAAATTCCAGACCCCAGGGTAGGGGACTTTGATGTCCCCGAGCCCGATGTTTATTCGTATAGTGTTATATAGTAGGGCTAAAAAGTAGACGACCATATCTCGGAAACTAGTGATGGTACCATCACCATTTCTTCATAGAAGTGGTATCTGGCCCCTACTGTCCCACCCCCAAAAATTCCAGACCCCAGGGTAGGGGACTTTGATGTCCCCGAGCCCGATGTTTATTCGTATAGTGTTATATAGTAGGGCTAAAAAGTATACGACCATATCTCGGAAACTAGAGATGGTACCATCACCATTTCTTCATAGAAGTGGTATCTGACCCCTACTGCCCCACCCCCAAAATTTCAGACCCTAGGGTAGGGGACTTGGATGTCCCCGAGCCCGATGTTTATTCGTATAGTATTATATAGTAGGGCTAAAAACTAGACGACCATATCTCGGAAACTAGAGATGGTACCATCACCATTTTTTCATAGAAGTGGTATCTTGCCCCTACTGTTCCACCCCCGAAAATTCCAGACCCCAGGGTAGGGGACTTTGATGTCCCCGAGCCCGATGTTTATTCGTATAGTGTTATATAGTAGGGCTAAAAAGTAGACGACCATATCTCGGAAACTAGAGATGGTACCATCACCATTTCTTCATAGAAGTGGTATCTGGCCCCTACTGTCCCACCCCCAAAAATTCCAGACCCCAGGGTAGGGGACTTTGATGTCCCCGAGCCCGATGTTTATTCGTATAGTGTTATATAGTAGGGCTAAAAAGTAGACTACCATATCTCGGAAACTAGAGATGGTACCATCACCATTTTTTCATAGAAGTGGTATCTGAGACCTAGTACCCCACCCTCAATATTTCAGAGCCCAGGGTAGGGGACTTCGATGTCCCCGAGTCCGATGTTTATTCGTATAGTATTATATAGTAGGGCTAAAAACTGGAGGGCCATATCTCGGAAACTAGAGATGGTACCATCACCATTTTTTCACAGAAGTGGTAACTGACGCCTAGTACCCCACCCACAAAATTTCAGACCAAACAGCTGATGTTTAAATTTTGAATTGCGAACTGCGTTCTAGAACGCAATTCACTTTTGAATTGCGAATAGCGAACTGCGTTCTAAAATCTGAACGCCACACATGCTCGGCATCAATAAATTAATAACATTTGGAAAGAAAATTTTATTCAAATTATTTTTTTTTTTTAAATTCAAATTTAAGAGAAAAAAAAACATTGAAAAGAATCAAATATGTAATAAAGAAAGTTAAACAACTGTTTAAAAACGAAAAGTTGTAAGAGCAGTTCAGGTTTGATTAATGCCATTTATGCTGTTGTGAATTCGAAGCAACTGCGCCATCTGTAGCAAGAACAGCATTGTGGGTACCACCTGGAAACCAGTTGGAAACCACGCTTTGGACACCACACCCAAAACCTCAGCTTGGTCCATCCATCTCTGATGCATGTACTCTTGTATAATTTGCTCCCATAGCAATCACTGCAATCATACAAAACAAAACAGCTAAACAAACTATGAAAATAAGAAGAAATTAATTATTTGAGTGAAGAAATGAAGAAAAGAATGAATAAAAGTTCTGTATTATATTCAGTCATATTGTACTACTTTTTCCTTCGGACAGTTTTTTTTTTGCAAGTTAACAATTTTAGGAAGTAATACATTATATGTTTCCCCCTGTGTTCAATCTTGTGAGCAGTCATTTTTCAAAAAATTAACATTGCCATATAGGCTTTGCTGTCTTTGGTCCAAACATTAACACACGACAACATCAATTAGTCTTTAACGATGAACTCTTTAATTATGAAATTTCCCAAGTGAGAATAAAACCAGAAGTCACAAAACAAATAATGGAAAAAATATACATAGAATACATTTTAATGTTCTATTTATAGTTCTGATTAAACAAAGACGTACTTTACTCCACAGATCGCATATGTCACCCTCTGTAGTTTCGGCAGCACAACATAGCACGTTTCATCGTTAACAACAACGAAAGTGATGAAACCTAGTTTCCTTGGACACGTGTCAAGGGCAAAGTGTTTACTATAAAAAGAAAGTTTAAAATCAATAATCAAATGTCGATTTTTTTTCAATTACCTTCAAGCTCATATTACATAATAATAGTTAATATCGTCTTACTTTTCGATCGGTTCTACTCTTTCAGCTGATATTTCGTTCACTGAATTTTTGACTTCAGTGTTTTCTTCCAAAGCAGCATCGATCTTTTGCCTAGATGAAAAACATTTCATATATCAAATTATATTTAAAATTAAATTAAAGCAAGAAATCGAAAGGAAAAATTATACAGCTTCTTGATTCAACACTACAATACGATGTGAAGTTAGCAAGCTGTATCATAACTACATGTAGCTCTTGCATAACAAGTCAGGTCTCGCGACCTTAAAAATTGAAAACTGACTCAAGTCACAGTTTTCATTTTGAATATTTTTTTTTATATAACATCATTTATGTGTATTAAAATTATTATATAATTGCGTAATTTTCAAATTAAAGAAAGGATGAATTTTCCCTTCATTCTCAAAATTATTTCAGACGTAATATTGATTTGAAATTTTGACATAAATTTAAGTTACATGCATCTTTCAAATTCTCATTAATAGTATAAATACGTATAATTCAAATCTATCTTCCTTTATTTATTTATGGAGAATATGGAGATCAGGTGCCATGAAGGAGTGAGCATCCCCTGCCGACCAAAATATTAAGTAAATATTTCAAAATATTACCGTGTTTCATTTCTGTTAGCTTACACCAAACTGTTCTTCCGTAATGCAAATTGTTTAACCATAATAAAGTACTATGTAGACTGGGCGTTTACAATAAGTACTTGAATTTTGTTTCTTAACATTTGTTTCTTAGATTTCAATTTAAACTGTTGATTCGCAAATATTTATAGACAGGTGAAAAATTATTCAAAGTAATTAATGGACTAATGCCCGTGCGTTAGTCCAGAAGTTATCCTCTATTTTTTTTTAATTTTTGTATCGGTATAATAAAACAGTTAAAAAGTATATCGTTGAGGAAGTTAGCAAGATTCCAGTTCCCCTCGACCATGCTAACTCCCCTAATGATATACTTTGATTGTATAATAATCACAAGTCTTTATTTTCAAGGGGAGCTCAAATCTATTTGTACTGATTAATGTTGAAGCGCAGCACATTTTAAAATAACATTGCAATAACTTAGTAATTACAAAACACTGAGCATAATAGATCAAAAATATATTTTTTATATAGAAAAGATATAGTAAAATGATTATTTAGTTGTTGTTTTTTTTTCTGAGATCTTTTTTTTTAAATCTTTTTTTAAAATCTGAAACTCGCAGTAGATTAAATATCATCTTTGGCTGATCCATGAATGGTTTAAATAAAAACTTTCTTTAATCATAGTGACCTTGAAATACGACGTAACTTACATCATATCTGTTGTCTGGGCTCGACTCCCCCCATCAATCTCCCTGTCTACTGGGTCTTCTAAAAGGCATTGAGTCTTCTGGCCATAGCAAGACATAAAGCACGCCACAAGGACAGCAACTATCAAAATCTGTATTTAAAACAAAAAGGAGAAAACAATTTTAACGAATACATTCCACATAGAAGGCATTTCTTGAGAATACTTGACGCTACATATTTTCTTGTCCGTCGGATGGGACGTTAAACGGTGCCCCGTGTCAAGGATAACAACCCCCTTGGCACGCAAAAGATCGTTTCTCCGGTTTTCGAAAAAAGTAGGCTCACTAGGGGCCGCCAGGGAAACCAAAAAACTTTCAAAACTGATCATTTAACATAATTTCCTGCCGAAATATGGCTGAAATATCGCCGACTCGGCGTTAAACACCAATCAATCAATCAATCAATCAATCATATTTTCTTACATAAAAATAGCTGGAACACTTCTGGTATACCGGTTCCTGTAGTAAATATGGCGCTAAAATAGGTGCCGCCGAAGGCGGTGTACAATATATATACGATGCATTTTTCAATAATTCAAAACATCTTATTACACTGGCATAGGTTGCAATCAAGTCCAGAATCTTCCCTGTTACATAAAGCCTATACAGAAAATATTAACCTTAGTCAAGGCAATATTAACTGCTGGTACAAAAATGTAATTTATTTCAGTAAGAAAATTAATCTCTCATTACCAGAATGTAAAACATACAAAAACACATTTTTAAAAAAGCAAGTCAAGAAACATTTGAAAAAAACACTTCCTACAATATTGGAAAATGAAACGTGAAGAGGGACTTGACTCTGGAAAACTTACTACTTATTTCATGTTTAAAAAAAATTTTACAATGGAAAACTATATGTACATCAAATCTCATGAAATAAGATAATCCATATGCAGATTTAGAATAAGTGTTCATGACCTAAGAATTGAAAAAGGCAGATATGAATCTGTAAAAAATAATGCTGGTCAAAGAATTCCCTTAGATAGAAACAAAAGAATGTTTTTAATGTGTAACCAAAACTATACAGAAGGTGAATATCATTTTCTTAATGAATGCCCATTATATACTGAGGACAGAGATAAATTTTTTCGTTATATCTCATTACTAAACAAAAATTTCATATTATTATCAAAAGGAGACAAATTTCTCTGGTTAATCACGTAATGATAAGACGACACGACAAGGAAATCTGAAGCATTAGATCCTGGTTTTATAGGATATATACGACAAGTGAACAGGATCTATTCAATTGCCTTAAATCTACAAAATTTTGAAATCCATCCATCATTTTAGTCATGAACTAGAGATACATGTACTGTGATCAATGAGCTCACTAAATGATACCCCCCTCCCATATGATTATAATGACAAAGTCATTGTTGTGCTCTTAGAGGCCCGAAATAAGTGTTAGATTAAAAAGTAAAATAGAATGTGCACAAAGGCATTATGGAATAAAGAATCTGAGTGAAAGTATCATTTAAATTATTTAGTGGTTCACATTGGCAAAATGTAAAGAAGATTCTGTGTAAATTTCATTAAATTTCACTCAGTGGTATAAGAGGAGATGGGTATCCCAAAGCGTAACAGACAGCGGACGGACGGACATACCGATTACTAAATACCCTCCCGCTTTTCAAGCGGGGGATATAAAAATTTGTTATAGACTTTAAAGTAAATTTTGAAATTTCACCTTGAATTATAACCAAATTATCGGAATCAAACAATCGGATTACGTAAAATGCAGTTTGCTAAAGATTATTACCTTTTTGGCATTCAACATCAAATGAAATAAAATTAAAAGGGCAAGACCTATTTTAAAGTAACTTTATTATTAACTCTATCCTTTTATATTACTGTCAGAGTTATATATGTTTACATTTTTTGTACACCTTGAGAAAATCATGTGTAAGCTGCAGCCTTTAGCCTATATGGAATATACGCCACTGACAGAACATCCTATCTAGTCAAATTCAGTATAACAATTAACAAATTAAATAGCACAGGCACTTGTTTCGTATACGGGGCACGCCCTACCTATATTTACCACAAGGTACCTGACTCTTTTTCGGGCACCCCCGCTTCAAGCTCGTATTTACTAATAAATCAATCATACACCTACATTATCTTGACATAGTTCGCTCCATGAGATATTTTTCTACATTGCTGATAGATATTTTGTTGTAAAATGCTTATTTATCCCATGTTTACACCTACATTATCTTGAAAACATCAGTTGTGAAGTATTAAACATAGTTCGCTCCATGAGATATTTTTCTACATTGCTGACGTCTCCTATAAAGATATTTTGTTGTAAAATGCTTATTTATTCATCGATAATCAGCTGGAATCAAAGTAAGACAAACTTTAAGCTACATTGACTTCCGGTTTGGCGCTTACGGACAAAATATTTTTTATGAAATTAAAATAATCTGCAAGTGAAAAATAATTGGTAACATTTTTATAGATAATATATATTTTTAGATACTAATTATACTTTAGCCTTATCCAGAATCTCCTGTTGCGATTTTGTCAACGCCGTGACTTAATTTTCACTTTTGCGTTGCTTAACTTAGCAACCAATGAAATCACTGATATAACATTTAGACCCCAATTACCGGAAGTCAATGTAGCTTAAAGTTTGTCTTACTATGATTCCAGCTGATTATCGATGAATAAATAAGCATTTTACAACAAAATATCTTTATAGGAGACGTCAGTAATGTAGAAAAATATCTCTTGGAGCGAACTATGTCAAGATAATGTAGGTGTATGATTGATTTATTAGTAAATACGAGCTTGAAGCGGGGGTGCCCGAAAAAGAGTTAGGTACCTTGTGGTAAATATAGGTAGGGGGTACCCCGTATACGAAACAAGTGCCTGTGTTAAATAGCCTAAAACTTAGAATGAAACACATCGGCCAAAATAAATCCAATTATAGGTTATAAATGTGATAAAGATCAATATAGTGACCATAGCATGTAAGTAACGCTGACTTTAAACAAGGTTGGTGAATCGAAATCCCCGTAACAAACTTATCTGTCAGTAGCCTGCCTCGGCCTAAAAATGGATCGTTTTAGGAGCATAACCTTGAGAATGAGAACTAGAGTTAGAGTCTGGGATGGACTAAAAGCTACTCTTCTAACCATCTTTGATATCAACAATTAAAAAACACCGTCCCTGCAACTTCTTTTTATCTAAACAACTAAAAAGCGCATTCCTATTCAGAGAGAGAGAGAGAGAGAGATATGGGGAATCCTAGTTTTTCTCGGAGGCGGGGGTATGGTGTCAAAACCCTCTGAAATATTGTGACAAAAAAGCATAAACAAAATAAATAAACGAAACGAAAGGGAAACTAGCCAATGTTGAAAACCTAACCATGTTTCTCTTGGATGGAAGGGTCGCTTCAGAAATTCCCTCACAAACTACCGGGTATCTTGTGTTTCCACGATTTGGGGGGATCAATGTTATATTTTGGCTACTTTATTAAAAAAAAATTAATAACGCTGAAAGCCAGGGTTGTGTATCTAAGGCAAACATTTTTTGATTAAAAAGAACTATAAAAATTAAGAAAACTATGGAATGTCATATACGACAGCCAACTGCTTACTGCTAACTGCTGACAGCTTACTGCCAACTGTCAGCTGCTTACTGCTAACTGCCATACATATTTGAATAATTTTTATTTTTATATTGATATTTATGTGAATTTTATATAAAAAGAAAAAAAAAACCAGGCGCGGATCTAGACTTTATATACTATATATACTCATATTCAGGATTTACATATACAAATATACTTCTTTTTAAATAAATACATGTATTAGGTGAAATATTGCGATTTTAAGCTACATGTAACTTTGAAAACTAAGATATATTTAAAAAAAAATAGTTTATTCTAAGAATATAACTGAATTACTGAATTAATTAAGTGTGCATTGATTACATTGGTGTCGGAAGCAAATTGAAAGTGCAGAGTGGGGAGGGGTAATTGCAAAAAAAAAGTCATAAATATGTGTTTTTATGCCGTTGAATTAAGAACCGGTTTCATGATCAAAATTCCAATTGATAATTCTACCGGAATGTAAACTAGGCAGGTCGATAGATCAGGAGCTAAGGAGGTCTAATACTATAGCTATTATGCATGTAAATATCGTGCGCATATCTCTCTGACGCATACTAGAAACTTCCCAAATAACTAGTAGGTTATTCTTTTTGTATAAAAATATGAAACGTCAAGTGCCTGTGCCAATCTCTCACCAGAGGGCGTTTTTACGCTTTGCTCCAACACAAGCGGAGCGCGCCCTCTGGTGAGAGATTGGTGCCTGTGCATGAGAATTATCGTTCATGAGTTGATAACTCGTTAAAAAGGTCTATCACAAATTCTTCCTACTTGAAATTTTGAAAACGAGATAAATGCATAATCAATTGTTATTAACATCTATACTGTTTGCATTTATTTATCAAATTATGACAGTATTTAATTTTAGTTCCTTTTTAACCTTACCAGATACATCAATATTCAATAAATTATTTAAAAAAAGAAACTTACCTTCATCTTCTATTTTTCTTGAAACAAATTCAGTTTCCAATCTGTATGATTGTACTGTATTATTTCATCTCCTTATATAGTGATAGGTACATGTATGGACGCAGGATCTTCCCATTTAACCAATCAAAACTGACATATGAACAGGATATATTTTCGGATAATTGAACAATTGGTGATTTAATTGGTGAATTGAATAATTTATGTGCATAACCTAAATTTAAAAGTACAGGAAAAAAACTGAGATATATAGTTATTATTTTCTACTCAGACTTCAGAATCAAAGACATAAAAAAAGTGTAGCCAACATTTAATATATTTCATATTATCTAAATATACTTTCGGTGGGAAAAAATGAAAATAAAAGTGGAGAGAAGAAAGAATAGATATGTATTGAAAGGCATATATGGGAAAAATGAATATATCATTAGGATATGAGACAAATTAAAAGGCATATTTGAATGATAACTTTTTTGTGAGGAATATGCATATCCCTTAACGAAATCAGAGTGTAAATGTATGCAAATAATACTGTCTCTTTTCTACTTTTTTTCAATGTTTAATATTAAAAAAATAGAATCAAAGTACTGAAACTCATGGGAGTTGAACATTGTTATCTGAAACACTATGCGCCCGGCAACAAAGTTCGGAAAAAGCTATTTTTAGCACTTAGGTCACAGTCAAGGTCAAAAGGTCATTGACCTTAATGTCATTTGAAAGAACCTGATTAGTGGAGTTTGCATACGAAATATGAAATCTCTATCTTTCATGGTTAAAAAGTTATGGCGAAGGTTAAAGTTTGCAGAAAAAGCTATTTTTAGTATATAGGCCACAGTCAAGGTCACAAGGTCATTGACCTTTGTGTCATTTGAAAGAGCTTAATTAGTGGAGTATGAAGTCTCTATCTTTTATAGTTCAAAAGTTATGGTGAAGGTTAAAGTTTGGGACAAACAGACCAGGCGCGTAGCTGCCTATACTCAAGTACGCAAGTGCGTACACATCATTTTCAAAAACAAAAAAAAAAAAAAAAGAAAGGAAGAAAGAAAAAAGAAAAAAAGGAGAGAGAGATTTATTCGGAGAAAAAGAGGCACTATCTGTCTTTCAAATTATTTTACGTCTTATTGTTTCTATTCAAATTTTGTTCAGAATATCGTTAAATAAAATCCAGTCTTTTTTAAAGGAACTCAAAAATTCTTGACTTGAGTAAGAAAATATTGTTGAACCAAAATGTTCAACTGTTAATCCGCGTAATCCTGATTATCCACTACATGTATGTGTGCGATGCATCAAAGTGACATTGATCTAAAGAAAAGGTTACAAGGGTCTTAACTGTTTTAATTATTATATAATAAAATCAAAAACAAAAAAAAGGCAAAATTCTGAACAAAGCAAATAAAAATATAGATCATTTACGAATATCTTATTTTACTGATGTTACCAATTACTCTCACATTGTTTAAGCTATCAGAATATAAAGGTTATCAAAAGACCCACACCCTCTTTTATATTTTGAAATACTTTAACTCCAATGACAACTTATTAAATTACCTTTATCTTGTCACACTAAATGTTTTTCATTTCGTAAATTAATTTGATCAAATTATCCCCCCCCCCTCTTTATAACCATGTAAGTATAACTAGCAAGGTTTGGAAAAAAGAGAATGATTTCTTTTAAAGGAAAATGAAAAAATTTCGTAAAATCCATGTTGGCTTTGAAAAAGTTCGGGACCCACTACCCTCCCCCCCCCCCCCCCCTTCATTTCAATGCTGGCTACGCGCCTGCAGACAAACAAACAGACAAACAGACAATAGGATTTTCGAGTAAAAATAGTTGTTATCATGAGGAACAACTTTTAATTTTCTTTTAATTTTTTGCGTGCTTGTCAACTTCTGTTTTAATTCTTATATAATAAAAAAAAATTTTTATAAGGTAATGGCAATACAAATACACACACATTTTTCAAAAACGATGCTACGTGCCTGACACGTGACCAACTGAATGCTGATAAATTCATGAAATTAAGGATGCAAATTTAATGTCATTTGAAATTGTGTGATAGAATATCAACAAACTTTAATGCTATTATTTTTTCCCTTTACCAACGAAAAAAAAATGAGTTGCATGTATCTGGTCTGACAAAAATTTTCCAGTCTAACAGATCATTTTACTTGTCAGAGCAAATAAATATTTTCCGCGGTGTTTTGTTTTTAAAAGAAACGTTGTTCTGTCTCTTTATTGCTGAAACAAATTGAAAGAAGTTGGGTTAAACCTTAGCGTTCCTTTCCTTACATCTTTGTTTACGTCTCCATATTTAGACAATCGCGTCAATGTCAAACCAGTTAGACCAGTTGTTGCCCCTTGGATGACCTAGCACTTTTTGTAATGGAGCGTAGTGGAGTCAGCCGAGGATTGCAGAATGATAAATGACGGAAAACTTGGACTTTTTTTTCATACGGAAATCAAAATTTATGTGTCATTTCTCAAGAAAGATGACAAAAATATGCTATTTAAATTAAGTTAAATAAAATTCTATTTCATTTACTTTCAAATCATTTATGAAAATTAGATTAATTCAGAAAAATGAGATGGACTATTTTTATTGCAGAAGTTTTTTCGAGTTTATATAGACTGGTACGAGTTTGTATTGAATATCACAGGGGAGTAAATTGGGCGACACAGAAACACCATGACGGCCGCTATATATTTCATTGTAAAATTACTGCGCTAGAAATCGCGTGACAGCCTAAGGAGTCTGAATATAGTTCAACTCCCAAAAACATAATACAAGATTTAATAATCAAATTTTTAAAACTGTAAATATGTATCCGAATTTCAACGTTTGTGAAATTATTAATGAGAAATTATTAGTCATTCCCTTTTTTAAAGAAAAGTACATGTACTTCGCTACTTTTATTGTAAAACAACAAATCCGGGAAGTCACCTTTTTCATAGATTCAATGATATCTTTTTGGAAAAATCCTTAATTTCAAACGTAAGCATAATAACAGTTTTTCAGGCCAATTGAAATATGGCGATAAAGAACAGTATTTCAGCTCAAAGTCCTTTTAATCGATTCAAAACGGAAACAGGACAAAACACAGACCTCCATACAAATGGAGGCGGGGATAAGGTGCCATGAGGGAGTAAGCGTTCTCTATCGACCGATCACATCTTGTCATGAACTAGTAAACGAAAGAAATCGGTGAACCTTGTATGTATAGATTCATAAAGGTTCATGAATTCTCTGCTCACTCATATAAAATGTTGCTTTGACTTTTTTGATTTTCCAAAAGAAATGTATTTTATAAGTGAAATACAAACAATTATACGATAGCTTGCGGGGGCAAAATTAAACTACAATTAAAAATCCTCTTTATCAAATCTATAAAGGAATAATAGACATTTATGTCATTAAGAGTTATCTCTCTTATCAGAGTATCAATGAACCTTAACGGATATTAGATCACACTAAAAGTTCATTTTAAAAAAAGAAGTTAATGTAGATACATACTAGTAATCTCATCAATGTAATATACATAAAACAAGGTATTCGGGAAAATTTTATGCAAGTACATGTATACTGCATACTTGTTTGACATTTTTAAAAACAGGGATGAACTAAAACTCACTAGTAATACCCACTGTGAATATACAATGTTATGTAAATTAAAATTTACACAAGTTCAGTGATGGTCAGATGCACGGACAACTAGGAAGTTGACATCAGATTCAACAAAAATAAATCCCACCATATGGCATGCCACAACAAAATGTGTGTTAACGGATAAACAGGCAGCTGGCATCGGATCTTAACAAAAATCTTAACAAAAAAAATGTGCTAAAATTTCAAGTATATTTAATGAGTTGTTGCTGTGAGAACTGCGAAAACTTTATTATGGACAGAAACAAGCATCTAGACAGACGGACAAACACATTTGACATTCACCTTATGAATGGACAGTTAACTCTTGACTAAATCAAAGGGTAGTGCAGTGATCATTTTGATGAGCAATGCATTTAGGCGCTTAGAACTTGATTCTTGGGTGGGGGGTGGGGTAAACATCTTTGACCAAAGCGATCTTCCCTGCATTTCATCCCCGGAATTACTACTATATTCATTATTACCGGCATTTTTTTCTTCGATCACAAGCTTGTTAAGTAGAAGGACTGATTAGAAATTGTGTACATGTACTTAATTTCATCACAGCATTTCCGACAATTTTTTTTCGTTTCCAATTTTTTTTGGGGGGGAGGGGGGGTTGCATCTTATATCTACCAAGTTTATGAATAATTGATCGTTAAAAAATCAACTTCACTTAAATTTTATTACATATGTCAGTGATTACAATGACCTCATATTTAACATTAACAAAGATAAGTGGTAATTCGGTCCCACGCGCTTCGTGAAAATATGTGATATGAGAGTTCAGTTGATAGGGTCAAATGAATATTTTGAAATCGCACTATTGTACAGTTTAGGGGAAAACGAGTGCAAATTTTTGTGCGCAATAAATCCACAGCTTTTTCTATTGGTGGCACTTTAGCTCTCTGATCCTCCATCCCAACTTTTTCAGATCTGCAGCTATTTCCCTTTCCGATCTACATAAACATTTTTTTCAGTCGAAATTATGTAACTTTTACAATTACAAATAATTTTTAAAAAATTCTGCAATTAACTTGTAGATTTCAATAATATGATGATAATATGAATAGCGGCACAATCACGAACGCAGATATTAAAAAAATCAGTGTTTCTAATATATACACATCGATAATGGGTCCTGTGTACATGTAATTGATTTATTAATTTTTTTTGCATACCATGTTTCTTAATTTTACAAATTTTGTGCAAACATGACCATATGTATCGAAGCGGGCATACCCCCAATAGTTTTTCTTCTTCCAGATATATAGTATTCTATAGAAAACACAGCTACTACATATAATTATATTTGTGTCCCCTCGATAAAAACGTCTAATGATTTCTTTATAAATATAGTTTACATTTATGAATTCTTGAGCTATTAATTGCAATTAATTCATTCCCAATTTTTTAAACTGTTTCAAATCATTAGTTAGAAACACCAGAATATGTTGATTTTTTGAGAACGGTTAAGTTTGATACACTGTGCTGGTATTCGTTCTGTCGGTCAATTCTTAATCATGTCAATAGAGTATACTAAAGTTAAAGAAAAGCTTGACACTATGGAATGCCATATACGACAGCCAAATGCTTACTGCCAACTGCTGACTGCTTACTGCCAACTGTCACACATATCTGAATAAATTTTATTTTTATATTGATATTTATGTAAATTAAAAAAAAAAAGGCGCGGATCTATAGGATATTTTTTCCAAGAGGGTCACTCTGAAAAAAAAAATCCAACCTAGAAATTTCTTGACAAGAAAAAATACGTAAAGTCCTTTCCTAAATGTGAAATTTTATTTTGGCCGGGGAGAGGGGTTGGTTGGTTCTTATGTTCTTTTCATACCAACTTAACACGAATCCACATTTTCGGTTGGGGAGGGGGGGGGGGTTCTAAGATCCCTTTTAGTTGATTTACTTATAACTTTTAGTTGATTTGGTTTGTGCATTAAATAACTTTACAAATTTTACAGGGTGTTCCGGACCCTTCTCTCTTGATCTATGCATGTAAAACATATTTTATTTGTACAAACAAAGAGATATAAATGTTTGATCGGCGTTTTCTAAGACGAAGGTCCAAGGTCAGTTATACCGGTAGTTCGTTTAATTTATTTAACGTATGACTGTACAAATTTTAAATGCCCCCCTCCCCGATCTATGCATGTGAAACATTATAACACAGAGAGATATACATCTTTAATTTGAGGAAAATTTTAACTATAGAATAATGGAAAACGAAATTTTTTTTTCAAAACATCTTTCTCTGCGAAACTACAAATCTTTTTTATTATTAATCTCTCTTCAAAGGTTTTGTTGTCTCCGCGGGAGGGGGGAGGGGGGCTTCTTAAGATTAAAAGCAGAAAATAGTCATTTAATTACCTATTTCAAATAGGAAACAAATTAAGAAAATAAACAATGTACTTTATCAACCGCATATATTGAATATTACATAAGATAAAACATATTGGTCATTTTACTCAATTCAAATTTACCAGGGTTACCCCCTCGGAAAAATATCCTGGATTCGTGCCTTTTTTTCTTGTCTTGTCTTTTTTTTTTTTTTTTTTTGGTGAAAATCCATACAAATATCAATATAAATATAAAATTTATTCAAATATGTGTGGCAGTTGGCAGTAAGCAGCTGACAGTTGGCAGTAAGCAGTCGGCAGTTGGCATTAAGCAGTTGGCTGTCGTATATGGCATTCCATATTATGACACTATATTTTATTGATACTGGACCAAATAATAATTCTTTGCTGTTAAATTATTTTTTTCCAGTAAATCGGACCAGACTACTTCGATAGGCACTAATTGTGCTCTTTTAGCAGTCGATCTGGTTTTTTTTTTTTTTCTTCTCTTTTTTTTCCTTTTGTTTTGTTCCAAGCAGAATTTAATTTAAGAAAAAAAAACTTCTAGTACATAAGAAAAAGACATTTGCCTTATGGTTTTCAACTCGGTCCTATAGTGTTTCTTTACGTATCATCGGCGTTTCAAGTTGTGAATTAAAACGTTACTTCATTTATATGAAAATTCGACATACCCAGTAAAGTCGAAATAAAGAAACAGTGAAACTGTCCCATCTTTTATTATGTTGATATACTGATTAAAATGTGTTTAGAATCCAAACACTTTTCTGTACACTTCGTTGTCACGTTCTTTTTTTTTTTATATATGTTTATTTCCTAAACATGTAAATTTTCTAAACGTTTATGACAGTGTTTACAATCTAAACACTACAAATTACACTGTATGAACCATCTTCACACATGTAAATCGACACAAAAAAAATCGACGTTGGAATATATCCAGGAGCAACGCCATTTTTTTTAAATTGACAAAACGTTACGACGTTGCGCAACGGTGTTGGTAAACATTGACGTTACGTCAAAATAACGTTAAAAAGTCATAACGTTATCTTAAATGTTTTGAACCTTATACATGCATATTTTAGATCTTTAAATGAACTTTATTTTTCAAAAGAATTTAAAAAAAAAAATAAAATAAATGGGCACATAATGTTCTATGTTTGAACCTTCTTTTTTGAAATATTTAGATGTTTAAATTTGTTTATTAATAAATCCTAATAATAAAATTTTAATTACTGAAATGCCAAAGGCATTCAGTGAATATCCATCTTTCTATTTTCTCACTTGTCTGTCTTATAAGGAGAAAATATATAAGTAGTTTTCCCTTTCAACCTCCTTCAATATTTTTTTTTCACTTAGGTCATTACAAGTCTTTTATTACTATATAGCATCCGGATGCGCTTTGGGTGTATAGAGAAAAAAAATGAGAGTTAAAATTTTTATACTTCATACGTTTCAATGGAACTGGTGTCATTTTGAATAAAAAAAAAAGTATCAATGTAGTATATTAAGGGGATGAAAAAAGAAGGGATGGAGACGTTTCACCATTATTGAAAATCTGGTTTATCATGAAAATTCTAAAATCCTTTTTCTATTTTTGGTGAAAGAAGGGCGGGGGGGGGGGGGGGGGGGGCTTTTATAATGCATACTTCGTTTAGTAAGGTATTTTTTGTGGAACGATATCATTTTGTGGTTTTCATAATTTTTTCCTTTGGAACATGCACACATGATGATTAAGTATAATAAATATAATTTGTGAAAAAATCTCCAACAAGCTCCGGGGTTGAATATTGGGGGTGGGGTGGTTCCTGCATGTCCACAAGTACCTGTGGGCTGGTACTACGGACCTGCATAAAAAAAACACGGCGATAATAATTTGACGCTCCCAACGTCATATGTACGCGTGGCGTAAAATGACGTTTTTCGTACCTGTGACAAAATGGCTACACTTTTATTGATGCTTGCATTTATTTCATGTAGACCATTACTGTAAACATTGTGTAATTAGTAAATGCAGCATTAAATGTTCTTTCAAGCTACATACATGATTGCTTTATATCTTACATTAATTTATATATTTTTGATATGTTACTGAGACATATTTAGTAACAATACAGTGACTCTTGCGTATACATAACAAAATGGCTACACTTAAGAAAGCCTTCCTAATATTTACGTTGGAAAAGTAATACAAAATGTATCAATTCAATTAATCTAAGAAATATATGTACTAAAAGATTATTCACCAAAATTAATATTTGTCTGGGATTTATGTCTGGTACACATCTCCATTTCGGCTAATGTCAGTGTAAGGAAACGATTTCGTACTTTTAGACATTTTACTTACGCACTGTAGACCCAGTGTAAATTCATGAAATTGATAAAATGATGTTGAAAAATCAACAATATCTTAAAGAATGCATATATTTTATTATACCCCCAAAATTTCATTTAATTCAGAGAATTGTAAGTGCATTTTTTCATACCTTTTAGTTGCGCGAACAATAATTGATGTAACGTCGGACACGGGAATTTCGCCGTAATTGACCAATACTGAGTAACGTCTCATCATAGTTAAAATAATTTTTGATTATTTAAAAGAAAATTTTAAAGAATTATTCATTACTTTAGATAACATAAATGATTTTATTTTTAATTTAAAGTAAATATGACATCGCGAAAACGCCAATTTCTTCGCGACATAAAGAGTTAGATATTATAGTACCAACACCGTGCGCAACGTCTACACAACACTTCAAAATCAAGAAACAGAAGCACAAATGGAATTAAAATGCATGGACGATAAAATCAGACGAATTCAAAATTGTGATAAAAGACATCGTTTCTGAACTCTTTGACAAAAATAATTATAAAAAAAAATAGAAAAAAATTTCAACAAAAAACAAGCAAAACAAAAGGAAGAAAATCAAAACCTTTTAGTGCCCTATTGATAAACTTTTTAAAGTGAACAGGGATTTTAAAATTGAATACAATGATATCAATACGGCATTGAACGATAAAGGCCTATAGAAGCAAGTTGAAGTAAACAAAAACAAACAAGCTAATTCAGAGAATTTGTGTCCCCCGCTTAGGGAAAAAGTAAACCATGCGCAGTTCGGGGAGGTGGGGGGTGTCGGATCCCCCCTGACTTAAGTTGAAAAATTATTAAATGTATACATGTATACTGAAGCAGATAAAATATGCCAATATGGATATTAAAATTTGATTGCTTATTCTTTATTATGTGTTTAGGAGATTCTTTTTATATGGAATATTTATCACTCTGTGATGATGATTTTATATGAGTTTGTAGAAGCCACACCTTATAAATTGTTCATTTCACATGCTGAATACTATCATTTAGTTAAGAAACTTGTAGACGACATGGACCCCAATTTTTATTTTTGAATTTACTATGTAATTCTACAGGAAAAGTAAATAGATATACAAAATTAACTTAAGACATTTAAAAGATGAGCTAGCCTATAGTATAATTTTTACAAGGTTATAGATTTAATGAGAATCGAGTATACCCCCCTCCCCCGAAACTTCGTTTACAAGGGCATAAAAAGAATTTTAATCCTTGAATTAACCTATAGCTGCAGCAAAGAAGCAATATACTTAAATGTGTACACTTGGAATGAACAGAGTAATCGCCCTTATTGGACATCTTCAATGACCTTCGCCTTCAGTATACGGAAGGCAGGATCGGTTATACGAATATTTGTTTACAGAGTTTTAATGTCCAATTTTAATCCTCTAAAGGATGGTAATTTTTATAAGAGTGGAAAACTGGTTATACTTCAATTTATTTTTCTAATTTAGTCAGTTTATATTATTTAAATTTGTAAGTAGATTTTTTATATGATTTTTTCTGATCTTGTCGTAGTTTCTCGCCCGGGCCTCCATACATTTTCATTCTGATGCAACCCGGCATTGTCGTGAAACATGGCTGAGGACGAGCTGGTAAGAAAAAAAAAATTCAATATGGCGACCACTAGCCCCCAAACGCATGGTGTATTTTCCTCAGTAGTGTACATTTATGTGGATACACTATTTTATTTTATACACTGAAAATTAAATGAAGAACCACTGTAAAAGTTGACCACATGGCAATATTATTTTACACGTAACAACGCAGTTTCTGGGTTTGGTATATTCCCAACGATTTTATGTATCATTTTAAAGATATTTCAAAGATACCTAAAATAGAATTGAAAGAAAGGGAGAAAATATATTATCCATCATTTTTGCAACATAAGCTGCAGTCAGCAGTGGATCGGTAAGATATAATGTGCCTGATAATTCTAAACTTGTCACATTGCTGTGATGGAGCAAATCCTAAAAAAACATAAAACACATCAAAGATCCTCAGTTTAGGACTATATATTACTTCCATACAGTGATACACACAGAGCAAAAGCAAGCAATTTATATATTTTTGTTTTTTTTTTTTAGTGTGATACGTATTTTAAAATTTATTTTTTGAATTTTTAATATTTTCGCAATAGACCCCATTTGATCCCACAAACATGAAAAAGAAGAAGAAAAAAAAAGAAGGTACCATTTGAGTTGGATGGAGGGATGGAGGAAAATGAGACACCAAGCCCTGCCCCAGTGGAGGAAGCCCCAGAAGTTCAGACAGAGGAAAAACCAGCAGACAAAACAGATGATGGTCAGATACACTTACTTCAGTGCTATTATTCCAAAGCTGATAGAAATTTTATGTAACCATTTGAATTATAAGTAATATTTTAGATTTTATGTTATAAATTAGGGGATTATAAATTATTTTCTATATCTGTGTCACTGCAGACACAATGATTTTTGGTAGCTGCAGATCTGTAGCTTGCTTGGCTAAAAAAATTGGAATGGATGATGAGAGAGCTTCAGTGCTACCCGTAGAAAAACTGTATATTTACTGTGCAATAAAAATTGCTCTTGGTTCTGGATTCTTTTCTCCAAATTCTTACCTCAATTGAAATAAAAGATAAATTTGGACAAATTCCTTACTCCTCTATCAAGTTCTCTCATAGTTGACATCTGCAAAAACACTTAGGACAAAATTATCTTGCAAACCAAAATGGCAGTGTACATGAGCAAAATTTTCAATGGCCTCAATTTCAGGGTTAGGAGGGCTATTAACAACAGTTATTTGGATTGTTTAATTGTGAAAACAGTAGGGCTGAAACAATTCATTGAAATATCAATATTGTTCAATATAATTCCTCAATTCAATATTCGATTCACTATCTCAATTTTCAATTAATACATTTTTTTCATAATCAGGTTAGATTACCCCTTAAAATGACCTGCTTTGTCCTCATTTTGACAGTTATACACTCAAGAGAGATAAAATTGAGACGGAGAAAGTTTTTGAGCAGGCTGCCGCTGCTAGAGTTGACACAGACAATGTGCTATTTTAATCGGCAGAAGCACAATAAGTGTTTTCTCTTTGTATCACCACCTTTTATGTATTTTTTGGAATCTGAATACGTTTTCTTTAACCTAAAGATCCGTTTCTTTTTTAGCTCACCTGAGCCGAAGGCTCAAGTGAGCTTTTCTGATCACATTTTGTCCGTCGTCCGTCCGTCTAGCTGTCCGTCTGTCCAGCTGTCTGTCTGTCCGTCTGTAAACTTTTCACATTTTCGACTTCTTCTCAAGAACCACTGGGCCAATTTTCACCAAACTTGGTACAGAGCATCCTTAGGTGAAGGGAAATATAAATTGTTAAAATGAAGGGACATATCCCCTCGCAAGGGGAGATAATCAAGAAAAGACAAAAATAGGGTTGGGTCATTAAAAAATCTTCTTCTCAAGAACCACTGGGCCAGTAAAGCTGAAACTTATGTGGAAGGATCCTGGGGTAGTGTAAATTCTAAATTGTTCAAATCATGACCCATGGGGGAAGGGCGGGGCCACAATGGGGAATCAAATTTTATATAGAAATATATAGGAAAAATCTCTGAAAATCTTCTTCTCAAGAACCACTGGGCCAGAAAAGCTGAAACTTATGTGGAAGCATCCTGGTATAGTGTAGATTCTAAATTGTTCAAATCATGACCCCCGGGGGAAGGGCGGGGCCACAATGGGGAATCAAAGTTTTATATAGAAATATATAGGAAAAATCTTTGAAAATCTTCTTCTCAAGAACCACAGGGCCAGAAAAGCTGAAACTTATGTGGAAGGATCCTGGTATAGTGTAGATTCTAAATTGTTCAAATAATGACACCCGGGGGAAGGGCGGTGCCACAATGGGGAATCAAAGTTTTATATAGAAATATATAGGAAAAATCTTTTAAATCTTCTTCTCAAGAACCACTGGGCCAGAAAAGCTGAAGCTTATGTGGAAGCATCCTGGTATAGTGTAGATTCTAAATTGTTCACAACATGACCCCCGGGGGAAGGGCGGGGCCACAATGGGGAATCAAAGTTTTATATAGAAATATATAGGAAAAATCTTTTAAATCTTCTTCTCAAGAACCACTGGGCCAGAAAAGCTGAAGCTTATGTGGAAGCATTCTGGGGTAGTGTAGATTCTAAATTGTTCAAATAATGACCCTTGGGGGGAAGGGCGGGGCCACAATGGGGAATCAAAATTTTACATAGAAATATATAGGAAAAAGTCTTTGAAAATCTTCTCAGGAACCACTGGGCCAAAAAAGCTGAAACATATGTGCCCATGGAAGGATCATGGGATAGTGTAGATTTCAAACTGTCTAAATAATGATCACTGGGGTAGGGTGGGGATGCATTATGTATAACAAGGGGGAAATCTGGTAATGAACAGAATGGTCAAAGCTTCTCAGGTGAGCGATGTGGCCCATGGGCCTCTTGTTTTTAAAATGTATCGTATCGAAAAAATTGAATTGTGACACAAGTATTGCAATATGTATCGTATAGTGAAGGGGGTGTATCGTTTCAGCCCTAGAAAACAGTGAAAAATTTGTTTGGAACACACGGCTAGTAATATTTTGAGATGGAGGTTTTAAGAACATGGAGAAATAATTGAAAAGCATCACACTTTTTGTGGACATAAATATATATTTTTTTTCAATGGGTGGCACTTTAGCTCTCGGATTTGTCAATATACTTTTTTCCGGATAGCTAGAGTTCAGCAGCTAGATTTTTGGATGAGAAAAATGTCCCCGATTTTCAGCAGAAAGAAGAATGATTTTATAATTTTTTAAAGAATTATTCTAAAATTAAGAAGGTTACTTTATTCTTTAGATTTCTCTCTGGACTTTGGGTTAAAAAAGAAAAAAAAGAAAAAGAAAGCATTTGATGTCAGTGAACTGGAAGAAGCCTTACCAGAACCAGTCAGTATTTCAAAGACTCTGTCTCTAACAAGTTCCTCAATTTTGTAAAAAAGTTTATTGTTTTTAGGTGCACCATAATTTTATATATCAGCATTGGCTTTTTATCCCAACATATTGTTTTTTTTTTTTTGGCTTATTTTCCCGCGCCTTCCATTTTACCTACCCATTACAAGCTTCACGTTTAGAAAAGAATGATTTATCATCCCAATCACTCTCTATCACTGATAATTTACTGTTAGTGAAGCAGAATACAGCATTTAAATTTGATACTTTATATCAAAAATAGGCTTGTGAATATTAACTTATTTGATTTTGATTTTATTCACTGCTAAGGGAGTAAGTTTTATTTTAATTTGATTCATTGAGTTGTCTTTATTTATACTTGATAATTTTGAATGAATTTGCAGGGTCCTGATAAAGAGACACCAGAACCAGAGGCCACAGAAGGGGTAGAAGAAGACATGAACTTTGCTCTACCTTTGAAAAAGAAAAAGAAGAAGAAGGTAGACTTCACTATGATTGAAAATGAGGATGGTGATAAACAGAATGAAGGTACTATTGTCTGTTGTCTAGTTAGTGAAAGTTATTTTAACACTGTGGTTCATTAATGTATTATACAGCTTCAAATAAATTATTCCATATTAAGTATTTATATTTAACAAATTTTCAGTGCCAAAAAATAAGTTGAAATCCTCTTTGCTGTTGAGCCAGATCCATTTTGTCAGTTGTGCTCATTAATTGTGTTATTTTTAGGCGACTTTGACCTTGAGGATCGTGTTGGAGGGTCTGTCCCTGAGGGTAAAGCGTGGCTGGCCTCAGACAGAGACTACACATATGATGAGGTACCCATAGAAATTGTATCTGTATTTATTGTGACATATTGTGTAATTCTGAGAGACATGTGAGTTGTCAATATTTATCTTTATCCAGTTTTTCTTAAACAATTTGTGATGTTTTTATGGCGTCGGGCTTGCCCGATCGTCATCTAGCGATCAGTCAGGTTTACGCGACCGCACGTGTCAGTTGATGCATCCGCAATAGAGAATAGCAACAGATGTAAACCAATTTCTTTTAAAACGTTCACGATGAATAATAGCTTGAATATAAAATTAAATCAATTGTATCTTCAATTAATACTACTACAAAACAACGATATTATGTTTAATTTTTACGCAAGAAAAACGTTATGGTTGTTGCGGATGAATTTCTACAGAGAGGGTGCGTCGAATGACATGAATCACATTTTGGGACCGATTAATGTAATACAAACAATCTTAAATACTGTAAAATAATTACAAAATAAACACGGATACAACACGACTATAAAGATTGAGTTTCTTAATCTTAGCTTTACTTTTACGATCTTCAATCCAATTTTATCCGAACAACCGACGATATTGACCAGTAATGCCAGTATTACTGTATTTATCCATTTCCTCCATTTGTTTACCGCGCTCTATCGTAAGTCGATCGTACTTGTAACATTAGAGTCATGGTTGTAGTTAAGATGCAATTACTATACAACAGAACAACGCTCTGACAATGGCAATTGATTAAAATAATTTATGAAACCCTTCATATGTCTTCGATTGACTGAAAAGAAATTAGATTGATATAGAGGATGGACATTTCTGACGACGTCTGGTCAATTCGAACCCTGAATCATTCGGACCAGGACACAAGGCTATCAGGCCCTATACTGTATTTGTGTTAAGACTATTTTTTCTAATTTTATTATTATGTTACCGCAGTCACTCAGTTGACCTATCTGCAGATCTTTTGAAATTGTTTTTCTTGTTCGACGCCATTGAAGCCTTTCAGGCTTTTGATTTAATACATGTAGTCATTTATGAGTGTTCGTAATTTCTAGATGATAAATTTTAAAAGTCTACATAAAAGCTGTAATCCAAATCATTTATGACGGTTACAGAAGTACAGAATGTATACATGTGTTATGAATTGTTTTAATAGGAAAAGCAAGAAGTTAGTATAACAGTGAGATAAATTTTACTTCAGTTACTGACACGGGTGTTTGATATCATACGAGAGAAGAATCCAGATATGGTAGCCGGGGAGAAAAAGAAGTTTGTTATGAGACCCCCTCAGGTGCTCAAAGTCGGAACAAGAAAGTCATCTTTTGCAAACTTCTCAGATATCTGCAGATTGTGAGTAATTTTATCATTTTTGTAGACATAAAGTAAAAGGAGGTGCTGTGATATTTTTTTGTTCGGAAAATAAAATGTCTTGAAAAAAACATGGAAAAAACTACATAAATGGAAAGTAAATGATCACTGTATGATCAAATAACTTTTGTTTTTATAATTGCAGGTTACATCGACAGCCCAAACACGTCCTAGCCTTTTTATTGGCTGAGTTAGGAACAAGGTAGTGTATTCATTCTTGTTTGTAATTCATATCTGTGATGAGTGCTTTATCTAAGGATTACTTCTCATGATGTGACTTGTGATTTGTAGTGGGTCAGTGGATGGAAACAACCAGCTTATTATTAAAGGAAGATACAACCAGAAACAGATAGAAAATGTCCTTAGAAGATATATTAGTAAGTAGAGCATACAGTAAAATTCGCGTAGTACGAACAAAGTTATTGTGAATTCACGGATATCGTGAAGTTATCTTGGATCCCCAGTTATATAAATTTAACAAATTTCTTATACGGATATAACGAATTACGGATATAGCGAAGTAATTTCATAGGTCCCTGTGTCTTCGTTATAACCAAGTTTTGCTGTATATATACGAGGATTGTCCGTAAAGTTCGTGGACAAACATTGATGAAATATATGAAACTATTATTTTCATTAAAATCATGTTTCATTTTATTAACATGCAAGTTTTCAACAATATCAAAGCACAAATAGTTATGTTTTTATTAGATTAAAAAAAGACGCACACTCATACCCGGAGCACTAAAATGAAAATTCTTGACGTTACCCAACGACAAAAGCATAATACATGTACTAGTACATGTAACTTTACTCAACATAGTCAGCGTTTAAATCAATACATTTCTTATGTCGCTTTAACTAATTATAAATATGTGCACAAAATGTTCAGGTTCATATGTAAAATAATTTTTTACAATGTCTTTCTCGTACCTGCAATCATCCAACCTCTGTCAGCATAAAAACTATTTTATTTACGGAAATACGGTAAATTCACGTTACGAAATTCATTTTTTACAGCAGTGCAATCTCGGAATGATGGTTTTCCTTCACACGTCATCCTGTAAACTGTTCCTGTCGTCCGAAAATATTATATGCCACTTAAACACAATTGTACAGCTTCTTTTACTATTTTTCCCGATTTTTACAAGATGTATCGTAGGGATGGGTATTGCCAAAAATTTCGTATCGTGATATATCACGAGTTTTTCTCACAATATCACGATAATATCATGATATTTTTAAAAGCAGTTTTTACAATGATTTTATTTGAAAAGTCCATTATTTTTCTAAAAAATATGCTAGAAAAACAAATTTTTATTTTCTTGAAATTTTTATGTATTTAAAATCAATTATATTTGGACGGTAAGATGCCATTCTTTTCATTTTTTACATTTTTTTAAAATACTTTTTGTAATTGTAATTTAAAAGATTGAACAAATGAATGAATAATTTCTGGACTTTATAATATGTACCTAAAGACCTGTATTTAGGTCTCCGTATCACGATACGTATCACGCAACAAAAAATCGCGATATATCGGTATACCGATAAAATCGCACATCCCTAATGTATCGGGTCTCTGTTGGCCAATGTCTAGGCAGAATTTAATCACTCCTAACTGCTCCATCTATTCCAAAAACATCCCTTTTTAGCTCACCTGAGCCGAAGGCTCAAGTGAGCTTTTCTGATCACATTTTGTCCGTCGTCCGTCCGTCCGTCCGTCCGTCTGTAAACTTTTCACATTTTCGACTTCTTCTCAAGAACCACTGGGCCAATTTTGACCAAACTTGGTACAAAGCATCCTTGGGTGAAGGGGAATTTAAATTGTTAAAATGAAGGGACATATCCCCTCGCAAGGGGAGATAATCAAGAAAAGAGAAAATAGGGTTGGGTCATTAAAAAATCTTCTTCTCCAGAACCACTGGGCCAGTAAAGCTGAAACTTAAGTGGAAGCATCCTGGGGTAGTGTAGATTCTAAATTGTTCAAATCATGACCCCCGGGGGAAGGGCGGGGCCACAATGGGGAATCAAAGTTTTATATAGAAATATATAGGAAAAATCTTTGAAAATCTTCTTCTTAGAACCACTGGGCCATAAAGGCTGAAACTTATGTGGAAGCATCCTGGTATAGTGTAGATTCTAAATTGTTCACATCATGACCCCCGGGAGAAGGGCGGGGCCACAATGGGGAATCCCAAGTTTTACATAGAAATATATAGGAAAAATCTTTGAAAATCTTCTTCTCAAGAACCACTGGGCCAGAAAAGCTGAAACTTATGTGGAAGCATCCTGGTATAATGTAGATTCTAAATTGTTCAAATCATGACCCCCGGGGGAAGGGTGGGGCCACAATGGGGAATCAAAGTTTTACATAGAAATATATAGGAAAAATCTTTGAAAATCTTCTTCTCAAGAACCACTAGGCCAGAAAAGCTGAAACTTATGTGGAAGCATCCTGGTATAGTGTAAATTCTAAATTGTTCAAATCATGACCCCCGGGGGAAGGGCGGGACCACAATGGGGTATCAAAGTTTTACATAGAAATATATCGGAAAAATCTTTGAAAATCTTCTTCTCAAGAACCACTGGGCCAGAAAAGCTGAAACTTATGTGGAAGCATCCTGGTGTAGCGTAAATTCTAAATTGTTCAAATAATGACCCCCGGGGAAAGGGCGGGGCCACAATGGGGTATCAAAGTTTTACATAGAAATATATAGGAAAAATCTTTGAAAATCTTCTCCTCAAGAACCACTGGGCCAGAAAAGCTGAAACTTATGTGGAAGCATCCTGGGGTAGTGTAGATTCTAAATTGTTCAAATCATGACCTCGGGGGAAGGGCGGGGCCACAATGGGGAATCAAAGTTTAATATAGAAATATATAGGAAAAATCTTTGAAAATCTTCTTCTCAGGAACCACTGGGCCAGAAAAAGTGAAGCTTATGTGGAAGCATTCTGGGGTAGTGTAAATTCTAAATTGTAGGAATCATGACCCCCGGGGGAAGGGCGGAGCCATTATAGGGGAATCAAAGTTTTACATAGAAATATATAGGAAAAATCTTTGAAAATCTTCTTCTCAGGAACCACTGGGCCAAAAAAGCTGAAACATATGTGCCCATGGAAGGATCATGGGGTAGTGTAGATTTCAAAATGTCTAAATTATGATCAGTGGGGTAGGGTGGGGATGCATTATGTATAACAAGGGGGAAATCTGGTAAAGAACAGAATGGTCAAAGCTTCTCAGGTGAGCGATGTGGCCCATGGGCCTCTTGTTTTAAACAATTCTGATCCGTCTTAATATGTTCTTACTTTAAGTACAGGTCTCTGTAAGAACCAGACAAAAGGTGAATCATGAGGGTTCTCAGAATTCCATGATTTTTCACACATAGGTTTCTCTTGCACTATTAACCACGTATGTAAAATGAAAATTATTTTGGGTCCTGGTTACTATGGAAACATGGCCAAAGAAAATTTCCCTAGCAACCAGTAAATTTTCCGATGACAAATATATCACTAAACTTAGATGCTTGTAATTGAATGTGAATACTACCAGAGGGGTTCTTAAATAATATTATCATAAAGATAAACATTTCAAGTGATAAAACCATGTAATACATAGAATTTTTATTTTAAGATATTTCTTTTACGGGCAATGGAAGATATGCATGTTTTGCCGTTTTTGCTGATTCAGCAATTTTGTTAATTTTGGCAAATTTCAAGGCCACATATCTCAAACTTCTGGCATAATACAAGAGTATGGTATATTTTACATAAAGGCAGAGGAATGTCCCTTTTGGAATTTAAATTCAAAAACGTGTGTTTTTTAATATTTACAATCGGTTGCCTAGCAACAAAAATGGATGTTTTGATAAAGAGAAAGAGACAAATTGTCAAATATGCGAGTTATCTATGGAATTAAATCTTATCGATGGATACCAAAACCAAATTTTAAAGTTAAAACATATTTCTGAGACTTCTGTATGAATCCAGGAATATTTTGCAAATGCTAATCACCATGGCAACAGAAAATTCCCCATAGCAACAAAGGAAATAAATCCACTTTTGACATGCACTCATTTACAGATTTGATTATTTTTGTCTAGAAATGATGACTTGGTAATAGAAATGATGACTTGGTAAATATAAAAAAAATAGTGTTGAACTTTAACAATTAAGTAAATTTTTTGTTCTTAATTCAGGCATAGCAATATTACTGAGCTTATAACGTCAATAAAATTATATAACAACGAGCTAAAGTAACTCTAAGGATCCTGTATATAAGCTCCTAAACACGCATTCTCTGTAAGCACCAACAAATTTACTATAGGGCTTGGAAACGACATGTCTCGGATTTTGATGAAATTTTCACCATAGGTGTGACTGGGTACAAAACTAGTACATACCATGTTGGAAGTTCCACACGTGCAATCGGTTGCCATGGAGATAGATCCATTGAATTCGGCCATTTTTGGCCCCTTTTGACTGAATGAAAACATGAAAATTGAGGAAATGTCAATGGATATTTTTCGGTATCTAAAACACTCCAACAAAAAATATTTGATCATTTGATAATATGAACTTTAAAGGTACACAGGTCATATAATCGTTTATTCTAGAAATATTCCTCCTGGAAGAAAAAGGTCATGCAAACTGACATGGTTTCTGAAAATTTGAAAAATGAGGAAAATGGCATTTTTGAGATCTTTAAGGCTAAATAACAAAAATTGTCCGTGGAAAATTTCCAATTCTCATGTGTGTTATTATACTTGAGAATTAGTAGTATTATCTCATGAAATAACATCGGTGGACTTTTGATTCTATTTTTAGTAAATGTATCTATAAATAGATATATTTTTGAAAAATGTAAAAAAATCAAATTTTGGCAAAGTTTTAAATGTCATTGCTGCCTAAATAGGATGTGTATTCGCAGCACAGTTAAGGTTACAAATGAATATATCGGCGATTTTTTAAGATAAAAAAAATACATACTTTATTAGGATGGGCAATTCTTTTTAGGACTTAGGATATCAAAAAAATGTAATGTGGTTTAAATCTACATGTCGGGGACATTTAGATTTTTTATTTAGACTTGTCACGTGATGTCGGCGTCACATAATTTTAGCAATTAGACTTTCAGTTTAGAGGTCATCCATAAATTATATTCCAATATTGCAAGGGCATATCCACGTTAAAAATCTTAGTTTAATTCATATTCATTTTCAACACTATATGTAGTTTGTGAAAAGTGCTGCGAACCTATATAGAACCCCTTTTTTAATTGCTAAAATTTAATTTGTTGGACGGCAGGTTGAATATTTTGCTGGTCAACTACATTAAATATAGCTATTATTAATTAATTTGCAATATTTCATCAGGTTCGCAGCACTTTTCAAATATATCAATGCTTCTTGAGTTTATGTGTAAAATCTTGACAAAATACATTGAGGGTACTATGCTCTTGCAATAAATCGATTTATTAGGGCCCTTCCATTACTTTTTCAATGAATCTGCATACAAACACACGACAGTATCACATGTCTGGAGAATGTACGGACAGTTTATAAATAAAATACAAAAATAGACATCGCATCCAAGTTAACGGCCTTTTATTTAATTACAAATAATATTTTATTTGAGAACAAAAGACATTTTCATTGTACAAAATGTGACTTGATCAGCCTCTCACAGTGTACAAACTGCATCATTTTTGCGAGATGACGTCACATTGAAAAGTGCATTGCGATCGATGCATCGTTTATATACTGTTGTACGGGATTTAACAAACGACAAAACTGCATGTAATAGTAAGTTTGTATGTAGTATACAGCTATTTAGCTGTTTGAAATAGCAAATAAGTTCATTTTGTTGTATTTTGAAGACCTTATATTATGTGTGACGTCATAGTAAACATTTCCCGTACAAATTAGGTCCCACCTCCTTACTTTAACCTTAACTGTGCTGCGTTGTAAAATTTGAGATGTTAATGATAATAAAGCTGGACACCACTAGCTGGTGTGGACAATGGTTGAGGGGGATTCCCATTTCTATTTTTAGTATCAGGTATCTAAATATAGAAATGTCTCTGAATATTAGGAAAAAGGGCAGTTTTATGCTAATTGAAGGCCTCATGGAAAAAGTCTTATAAACAAATATAAAATTACCTACAATATGCCTTCAAAATGAACATGTTTTCGAACAAAAATTGATGATATACTGCGGATGGACTCTTTTTTCTTAATATAACAACAATGTTCTAAAAATAGATTACTCGAATAATCGAGTAAATGTAGGTTATTGCACTTTTCAGGCACTTTTAAGATGCCATTGCTGCAAAATTAGGAAGTATATTGTAAAATTTGATATGTAAATGACAAAAGCTGGACACCACTAGGTGGTGTGGACAATGGTTGAGGGGGTTCCCATTTCTATTTTTAGTATCAAGTGTTTAATTATAGATGTGTCTCAAAATATTAGGGAAAATGTTATTGCACTTTTTAGATGGCAATTGCTGAATAATTAGGAAGTATATGATAAAATTTAAGTTGTTAAGGGCAATAGTTGGACACCACTAGCTGGAATGAACAATGGTTGAATGGGGTCCCTATATCTAATTTTGGTATCGAATGCGTAAATATAGATATGTCTCTGAACATTAGGAAAAATGGCAGTGTTTTGCTAAATGGAAGCTTCATAGAAAAAGTCTTAGCAAATATAAAGTTTTCTACAATATGCCTTCAAAATGAACATATGTTTGTGCAATGTATGATACAATATTTAGGATGGACGTTGCAGATTACTCTTGAAGCTCTCTTGCCTTTTGTAGACTTTGTGTTGCTATAAATAGAACTGGAAATCCTCATTGATTTTCACTATTTCAGATATATACGAAGAACTGATAATCCTAATTGTGTTTATGCTTGTCATTTAATGGTTACTCGTACATAACTTGTAAGTCACATGATTATTTTACTAAGAAAACACTTCAAATTTTCAATTGTCAACTTCCCTTACTTATGTCGCAATATACATGTACGTACCCTTATCACTTGCATATAGGGTTTTATCTCACAATTAACTCGATTCGTAGGAAAATACTTTACCTTTGAAATTTTTGAAAACGAGGCAAGCAATTGACAAACAAGTTTATGAAACAAGCATATATGTATAGTCTCGTTTGAAGTATCCCGATTTTAATGGTCGATACAATGATCTTTTCAGCAAATACAACCTATCATTAAGTCAAACGCTGATTGACGTTTTTCATTCTTATTGTTAGGCTAGCTGTTATTTACACACTAAATTGTCTACAGATTTTTTCAGAGTTATATCATGACAAGGAGCACACGGCGGATGTGATCAGTCGGCAGGGGATGCTAACTACTATATGACACTTGATCCCACTGTTGATGTTTTGGGAGGTCTATGTTTGCTCTGCTTCCAATGTGCATTGTCCAAATGGACTTTGAGCTTGAATATTATTTGTTAATTCCATATTCCATTTCGTTTTCACTATTCACTTAATCTGCAAATTTTCCATCAATGATATCTCAAATAGTGCGAATTTACATAAATTAATTTCTAGACAATCATTGCTAAAAAAATAATCCTGAGCCTACCTTAAATAATATGTTAAGTGTTGTCTACACAGCTATTCCTGTTGTTAAATTATTGTAGATAGCAATGTGGTTGTAATTTTTTTAATGAAGCTTCCAGTATATGGAAAGGACAAGATAGGGTAACAGCCAAATCTGGTCCCTTATTTAATGTAAAAATCAGAACACAAGTTAAATTTTTATAGTTTGCAGTTATAAGAACTTAAAATGCTGTTTGCTTTAAAATCAGCATTAATTTGCATTCAATGCTTACAATCAAGCTACTGATGGATGCAGAAGTAGGACATTTTTCCAAATTTTCAAAATTCTGTTGGAATTTTGTCATATTTTAGGTACTTATCTCTTCGGTAAACATAGAACACAACCTTGTCTATCTGAGATTTTTACACATAAACTGCATCTGTAACTAGTGTATAAAATATGTAAATTTGATAGATATTCAAGCTTTTGTTTTGTGTTTTCCGAAACAAAATGTGCTATAAAATCGATGAAAATGTGCATAAAAATGAGAAAATTTGAAAATTGGCTTATTCATGACTTCTCTGTGACATATATTTCAAAACTGAAAATTAAACTCATTTAGTGGCATAGGTGACAAGATTTTTTTTATGGATAGACCGGACTGTTGCATAATTCTGGAAGACATCCAAAATTAGGGGCCAATGTACTAAGACGAATCAAAGGTTTATTTTTGTGCTGTAAATAGGAATGGGAATTCCCTCTAAACATTTTAAATTTTAGTCATTTCTTTCACTTGACAGTCACATTATGTTACTTAAATAAAAAGTATTCAAATTTTCTATCCATAATGTCTAAAACAGTGCAAGAATCTATATTTTCTTAATACTCCGTGGTATCTATTTTTAGACAACTGTTGCTATGATATGAAAAGAAAGTCCATCTTCACGAAGGTGTCAAATATTAATTGCAGAGATGCTTTAATTGGAAATGACATATTATATTCAGCAGTATATTTTGTAAATACTTTTATCAATGAAACTCCCTATAATGGAAAATTCTTATTTTCCTTCACTTGCCGAGATGTTTCTACATATATGGGTGGATGTGCTATAAATAGAAAAAGGAACCCCGTTCAGATACAATGTAGTTTGCACTTTACTAAGTAGTTTGGAGGTATTTGTCAGTTACAAAACATCTATAACAGTCTGTATTTTTTCTATCTAACATTGCCTTAAAAAGTGAAATCATCTACATTTTATTGATTATTCAAGGAATCTATTTTAAGAACATTGTTGCTATAAAAAGAAACAAGAGTCCATCCTCAATATTGTAGAAATTGTTTTACAAACACGTTCATTTTGAAGGCATATTGTAAATAACTTTATGTTTAAAGACTTTTCCGTGCGGCTTCCAATTAGCATAAAACTGCCATTTCCCCTAATATTCAAAGACATTTCTATATTTAGATACCTAATACTAAAAATAGAAATAGGAATCACCCTCAACTACTGTCTACACCAGCAAGTGGTGACCAGCTATATTGTCATTAACATCTCAAATTTTACAATATACATCATATTTATGCAGCAATAACATTTAAAATTGCCAAAATTTAATATTTCGCATTTTTCAAAAATATATCTATTTATAGATACATGTTACTAAAAATAGAATCAAAAGCCCACCGATATTATTTCATGAGATAATACTACTAATTCTCAAGTATAATAACACACATGAGAATTGGAAATTTTCCGCGGACAATTTTTGTTATTTAGCCTTAAAGATCTCAAAAATGCAAATTTTCCCATTTTTCAAATTTTCAGAAACCATGTCAGTTTGCATGACCTTTTTCTTCCAGGAGGAATATTTCTAGAATAAACGATTATAGGACCTGCGTACCTTAAAATTTCATAATATCAAATGATCAAATAATTTTGTTAGAGTGATTTAGATACCAAAAAATATCCATTTACATTTCCTCAATTTTCATGTTTTTATTCAGTCAAAAGGGGCCAAAAATGGCCGAATTCAATGGATCCGTCTCCATGGCAACCGAGTGCACGTGTGGAACTTCCGACACGGCATGTACTAGTTTTTTACCAAGTCACACCTATGGTGAAAATTTCATCAAAATCCGAGACATGTCGTTTCCAAGCCCTATAGTAAATTTGTTGGTGCTTACAGAGAATGCGTGTTGAAATGCTTATGTACAGAGACCTTAGAGTTACTTTAGCTTGTTGTAATATAATTTTATTGACGTTATAAGCTCAGTAATATTGCTATGCCTGAATTAAGAACAAAAATTATTTAATTGTTAAAGTTCAACACTATTTTTTTTATGTTTACCAAGTCATAATTTCTAGACAAAAAATAATCAAATCTGTAAATGAGTGCATTTCAAAAGTGGATTTATTTCCTTTGTTGCTATGGGGAATTTTCTGTTGCCATGGTGATTAGCAATTGCAAAGTATTCCTGGATTCATACAGAAGTCTCAGAAATATGTTTTAACTTTAAAATTTGGTTTTGGTATCCATCGATAAGATTTAATTCCATAGATAACTCGCATATTTGACAATTTGTCTCTTTCTCTTTATCAAAACATCCATTTTTGTTGCTAGGCAACCGATTGTAAATATTAAAAAACACACATTTTTGAATTTAAATTCCAAAAAGGATATTTCTCTGCCTTTATGTAAAATATACCATACTCTTGTATTATGCCAGAAGTTTGAGATATATGGCCTTGAAATTTGCCAAAATTAACAAAATTGCTGAATCAGCAAAAACGGCAAAACATGCATATCTTCCATTGCCCGTAAAAGAAATATCTTAAAATAAAAATTCTATGTATTACATGGTTTTATCACTTGAAACGTTTATCTTTATGATAATATTATTTAAGAACCCCTCTGGTAGTATTCACATTCAATTACAAGCATCTAAGTTTAGCGATATATTTGTCATCCACATGGAAAATTTACTGGTTGCTAGGGAAATTTTCTTTGGCCATGTTTCCATAGTAACCAGGACCCAAAATAATTTTCATTTTACATACGTGGTTAATAGTGCAAGAGAAACCTATGTGTGAAAAATCATGGAATTCTGAGAACCCTCATGATTCACTTTTATACACATATTGTCTGATTCTTACAGAGACCCGTACTTAATTGCTCAGCCATTTTACAACTTTGAACGTTCAAATTTTGCAGGTTTGTAGTGATAACTTCTATTAACCTTATAATGTAAAAGTCTTCCAGATTTCCGCAGAATTTTACAAAATACAAATGGAATTTATAAAGTGATTAATAATTTTTCAATTAAAATTTTACAGTGCTCAGGGTCTCCATTCCAAGACTAATTATGAAGCCATAATTGTAATTGAACATTTGAAATTGAATAAGATTTTACATTTTTCAATTCACATTAAAGTAAAGGATTATAAATATGTTAATAATAAATATCAATGAAACAACTTAAATTTAATTCTTAGCTTGTCCGCGAACTTTACGGACAACTCTCGTAAAATGTAGGGGTGAAACGATACGCCTCCTTCACGGTTCGATACGTATCGAAAAATTTGGTCTCGGTTCGGTTATTTTCGATACGATACATTTTGATAGAAGGAAAGAGATTCAATGTTGTTTTATGCTACCTTTTTCTTAATCTAGTAAAAAAATTTATGTGCAAAATGGATAGAATGTATCAATTTAATTGATTTGACTGTTAAATATAATTTTACAAACTTTAAGTCCACACAAACTTACGTTTCTGAACTAATTATACAGAAAAGCATGCTCATATCTTATGCCAAACCCGACTGAATGACGATCCCGACCGAAAAACGAACCGAACCGAAAGTAGAGATTTTGTACCGTGTATCGAACCGAGAAAAAATACCGCGGTGAACCGATACTGCAGTGAACCGTTTCACTCCTAGTAAAATGAATTTTATTTTATGTCAAATCAATGTTTATCTATCTTTGGAGAATGAATATCACTGCATAAAATGTAATATAGAATTTACCCTTCTTAAATGAATTACTTTCCATTTATTTGTTATTGGAATAAACCAACCCTTACATCTCATCTTGTCCTGTCCCTTATTAAAACTGTAATTTTGTATTGCAGAGGAATATGTGACCTGCCACACCTGTAGATCACCTGATACCCTGCTTCAGAAGGACACCAGGATTTTTTTTCTGCAGTGTGAGACGTGTGGATCCCGGTGTTCCGTCACCAGCATTAAGTCGGGATTCCAGGCCGTCACAGGCAGAAGAGCTGCCATTCGAGCAAAGACATCTTGATTCTTATTTATTCTCTGACTTAAAATTCTTTGATGTCTTTCAGTATGTTGGAGTTGTTTATACCATCGTAGTTTGTTAAAACAAACGGAAAATTTACAATTCCTAGAGAGGAAGCACCTGTTCAGAATATCAAATTCCATAGCCATTCTGTTTGTATTGTGTACATAGTGTAACTGTATAACTGCTTTATTAAATTTGTCCGAGATTCAGAATGTTGAATATACAAATTATAAACCTTTCAGCAAATGTCATGCTGCAACAAATGCAAAAGATTGTTTCTAGAGCTCATTGTGTAATTGGGTAATCTGTCCAGAGAAACTGGCAGGATGAATGGGTTCATTCTTTATAATTTCATTGTCTGTGTTATCAATGACAATAAATGTATTATGAATTCAGTGTACACTCTTGTAATTTTTTTACCAAAAGATATAGCCATTCAGTGTTTTATTGGTCATGAATATGTACTTGTATAACTTTTTTTTTTCAAATTCAGTGACCAAACACCTTGTAATCATTGGAACAAGTCATCCAAAATTAAGGGAGACCATTACAATTTACTGATTACAAGGTCACTGCCAAAATTTTTATAATATACCTATTTATACATTCAGGAAAATTAAATTATATAGAACATTCAAATATGGAACCAACAATTATTGAAAAAAGTATGACTTAAAAACTGCATATTTAATTTAATTCTAACGATATTATCTGCTTTAATATTACTGCAAAGACCAAGGAGCATTGTTAGTCATATAAGTTTGTGCATGTGACTTGATGAATGTGCTACACACAGTGTAATAACTTTATGTATAATCTCGTACTGATGAGACGGGGGGACATCAATGTAAAACAAGAATTTTCTTTACACTGTGGCTAAGTATACGTATATAGAAGTTTAAAAGAACAACAGAGTTCATGGCTACTGTATAGCTCAGAATTTTCATATTACTAAATCTTCATGAATTTTGGTTATTATTCTAGTAGAAAAGCGAAAACTAAAATGTTTGCTAGCAGAAGATCTTGTGTAGTTAAGCAAAATTTAAGTTATTGGGTATAAAAGAAATGATTTACAGTATATAAAATTGATTTTTACCACTATCAATTTCTATTTATAGATAATCGTAATGAACTTGCAGATGATGAAATAGTGTACCAGACTTGCAACAGACTCAAATATATAAACTCCAGCCGTGAACAAAAATTCCAGTCCCTAACATACATCTGATCATCATCTTGAAATATAAAATTGGATTATGGTTCAAAATTTTCTATCGATTCAAAAGAATAAGTTTGGTAGGTAGACATATATTTTTTTTTCTTCGTATCCTTTTTTTAATCCTTCAAATGATCAGTTTAATGGTTAGTGGACAGCTGATCAAATGATTACTTAAAACAATAAACTTAAGAATTTCCCGTCCCTTCACAATTCAGTAGTGTTTAAAAAAAATATGGTCCAGGAAACACTAGTAAGATTAGAGATAACATTTTTTGATAGTAACATTTAACTCATAGAATACTAATATGTTATTAGTATATTTAAAAAAATAAATTACCAAAACAAGTGCCTGTGCAATAGACTGTAGACTTTTCAATATGAGATTCGAGAATGAAAATCCCTGTTCTTAATTTTGCTATATATTTGGTATAGCACAAGTATTTCCTCTGTTTTATATATAGTTTTTGTCGCCGAAAAGGGGAAGAGAAAAGTAAGTAATTCTCGATCGCAAACCGATCCAGACTGAGACACCTTAATTCTAATACTAACATACTCTGGTGCAATGACAGAAGAAAACGGAACAGCTGTCCGTCCGCAAAACAATTTACTATACCTCGAATCTGGTGGATCTGACAAAGATAAAAGAGGGATGGAACTCGAAAATGAGAAAGGTGCTGTATTGTCAAATATTTATATTTCTTTGGGATTTTTTCTTTTTTTTCTTCTAATAGCTGGAAAGTATGGAATGCCATATACGACAGCCAACTGCTTACTGCCAACTGCTGACTGCTTACTGTCAACTGTCAGCTGCTTACTGCCAACTGCCACACATATTTGAATAAATTTTATATTTGTATTGATATTTATATGAATTTTCACAAAAAGGCACGGAACCAGGACATTTTTTCCAAAGGGGTCACCCTGGTAAAATTGAATTGAATAAAATGACCAATATGTTTTATCTTATGTAATATTCAATATAAGCGGTTGATAAAGTACATTGTTTATTTTTTATTTGTTTTCCTATTCGAAATAGGTAATAAAATGACTATTTTCTGCTTTAAATCTTTAAAGACCCCCCCCCCCCCGGAGACAATAAAACCTTTGAAGAGAGAAAAATAATTAAAAAGATTTGTCCTTTCGCAGAAAAAGATGTTTTGAAAATAAATTTTCCGTTTTCCATTATATATTCTTTTTATAGTTAAAAATTTCCTCAAATTGAAAATGTATATCTCTGTGTGTTATAATGTTTCACGTGCACAGATCTCGGGGGGGGGGGGATTTAAAAGAAGGTGTTGCAGTTCTTTTGTTATTTTCCCTAAATGTGTAGCAGATTAAAAGAAGAATTTGCATGTTGCAGAAACTCGTAATAATTTTTTTCAAATGCAACAATATATAAAGCACAGCGAGAAACAATATTTGGAAGCTGTGTATTGACTTCCAATTCGCCATTAAATCATGTGAAAATTAGTCTTACGGCAAAATATGTCAGATTTTCCGTTTTTAAATAGGGAATCCCCATTGTTCTGAAAAAGTGCTTCCTTGAAACAAAATAATTTTGATATATACAAAGAGGCAGGAATTTTCTTCAAAACTGCCATTTCCGATTTTTGTTTCAAAGAGGCACATTTTTGAAAAACGCAAAAATTGAATAAAAATTATTCTCCAAACGAAATGCAAACTGTGAACATTAAATAACCTTCAATCTATCGTGTCCGAAATGGTCTAGTGGATATGCTAGTGGGCTTCCAACTAGTACTTTTACCAGAGAATGGGTTCGAATCCTGGAATGGAGCATTTTTGCATACTTTATTTTTTTTCTTATTTTTTCCCATATGTAATGGTAGTGTAATTATATACGTATTTTGAAAGAGAGAGAGGATGTCAAGAAGTTAATTGAGTAATAATTATAAATGTCATTGAGAAATGCAGGATTGAATTCTTTTCCTTGCTGTGACTTAAAACTAATGCTTTATATAATCTTAGTTTTGTCTTGGAAAGTAAAGTTATTGTGTTGTTTAAATAATTTATTTTTTACATACTTTAGTTATTGCAATTTTGAATAATTCTGGTCTCTAAGTTAGTAGCCAAGATTTGATTTGAAACAAATGAAATGTCTTGAATGTAGCACCAACAGTGTGATTATGGGACGCAGTTTTATTTCATGAAAAACATTTCCGCACGATGTCTACTTTATGTCTGCTTTAGCTTTTGTGCTTTTTGTTGTTCCAACCTTTTTCGTGCAAAATGACGAAAATGTTTTGCTGTGTCAAGCAGGAAACACCCGCCGTAAACATAGTCCTCTACGTAGCTGTAACTATATTTAGACATAACGAGGGTATTTAAATGTCCTTCTCGATATATAGGGAAATATCGCGAGTTTCTGCAACACCTTCCTTGTACAGACATACGTTAAATAAACTAAACGAACTACCGGCTGACCTTGGACCGTCCACTTAGAAAACGCCGATCAAACATTTATATCTCTTTGTTTGTACAAATAAAATATGTTTTACATGCATAGACCTAAAGAGAGGGGTCCGGAACAACCCTCTGAAAATTCTTGTGAAGTTATTTAATGCACAAACTAAACCAACTAAAAGTTATTTAATGTATAAAATAAATCAATTAAAAGGGACCTTAGAACCCCCCCCCCCCCACCAAAAATGTGGATTCGTGTTAAGTTGTTATAAAAAAAAAATGTCATACACATAAAGGTATGACGCATAAGAACCCCTTTCCTCCGGCCTTAATAAATTTTCGCATTTAGGAAAAAACTTTAAGTATTTTTTTCTTGTCAAGATATTTCTGGGTTGGATTTTTTTTTACCAGAGTGAACCTCTTGGAAAAAATGTCCTATAGATCCGCGCCTTTTTTTTAAATTTACATAAATCTCAATGTAAAAATAAAATTTATTCAAATATGTGTGGCAGTTGGCAGTAAGCAGCTGACAGTTGGCAGTAAGCATTCAGCAGTTGGCAGTAAGCAGTTGGCTGTCGTATATGGCATTCCATAGGAAAGTAATGCATTTTTTTTTAATTTTATTGAGATCTGCTAAAAAAAAAAATCAGGCCACGCAGGGTACATGAAATTTTATTTAAAAAATGAAGGCACATATATAAAAATTATTTACCGTGATCTTAATCGTACAAGCATGTACATTAATTAAGTAAATTTATTACATGTACAACTTTTTAAAGGTTTACGACCCCAGAGGAACGACAGCATTCTTCCCGATGATTTGAACTTTCTGGGGCGTAAAAAGAAGAAACGGACTAACAAACCAGGTGCGTTAAGTTTCATTTAGGCTTTAGGGTCCCCAACACTATTAGACTTGTGACGTATATAAAGAAAAAATAATTTACTTTAGAAATACTTTTACAATTTTTGTATTACCAAAAGAAAAATGCATCTGGTGATCGCCATAATATATTCCACTCTGGAAGATTATTCAACTTTCATGATAATGTCCAGAGCTATTGTTGATACACTTCCGATTATATGTATTACACAAATACTTTTCCCATGTTAAACAAGAGTTTATATACATCGTTCGGTGTGTTTTACTATGTAAAAATACCCAATATTAGTCGCCCGCACGGTGCAGTGGTTAAAGCGTTTGATGTAGAGTCGCGAAGTAAATAGTTGATCCTTACGTCGCGGGTTCGAATCCCACTGTGGGACTTGAAGACCGGTCCTTCGGATGAGACCGTATCAACCGAGGTCCCGTGTTGCAGTAGGTGCTAACAGGAAAAAGATCTCTCCCTGCCCAATGGCCCTGAGTGCCGAATATAGGACAAAATTTGCTGCTGTCCACCGGCAAGTGGGGGCGTCCCCATATGAGTGAAAAATTCTTGAGAGGGACGTTGAACAACATACACACACCCTTACATATACATATTTTATAGTTTTTATAATCTGTAGAGATTTTTGAAGTGCATGGTAGGAAAATGAACATTGTGATAAAGTGCCTTTATCTATGCTTTATCTTCTGAAGATGACTCCTTTAGAGATGAAATTCCAGAAAATATTGAATTTAAGGAAGAGAGGAAGCTAAGCGAGGGGGATTATCAATATGAAGAGGTAATACGACACAAAATACATGTATATGTATATTACATTAATAAATCAGTGGCTTTCTGTTGTTTAAAGTACCGTTTGTAATTGTTTGTAATCATTTAAAGCTTTTAGGTATTCTCTATAACGCACTGAAAAAGGAACATCCCAATCTTTGGGAACAACAGAATACTAAAATGCGGATCCCTGCTGTCTGTGCAGTCAAAGAAGCAAGAAAAACGGTTTTGCTCAACTTCACAGATATCTGTAAAGCGTAAGTTTTGACAAACAATTTTTAATGGATCTCACAGACAACTGCAAAATGTTTGCCTTAACAAATCCACAGTTACTTGTAGACAGGACACCCTTCTAATGCTGAGATAAGACTAGATTAATAAAATGTTCACACATATCCTTAACTGGCAAATGTTGTTAATTCAAAGTTTAATCGACCTCATACGTAATCTATGTAAGGCCTTCCTGATTTCCATTATTTTATTTCAACATCTTGTCTCTTTTCCCCCTCTTCTTCACACTGCTTTCCGCGATTGGTTTTAATTAACTACTTATAATATCACCTGCTTGTGGTGTTGACGTCTCCCAACTTATTCGACACTGTCAGAGTAGGATCAATTGAATCGAGGCAAGCTATTCACCGATATATTGATGTTACAGGGATTTCAGTATCCTCGTTTAAAGTCGGCATTTCGTTTTTGATGTTGTAATATCATTCCCAAGTTCCATTTAGTTATCATAATTGTACTTAAATGTGTTTTTTTTTAAGATAATTTAATAAAAATATAGAAACTTTAATTTCTTCCCATTGAAATTGACAATCTATAAGAAACACAAAATACTATCCTGAAAAAAGACAAGTTTAAATTTTTTTTATTTATTCTTGAATAATATCCAAGTACTTGGATAGACAGACAAATGACTGATAGATTTGACAACCCTACTTGAAAATACAGATTTTTTAAACAAAGAAGCAAACGAACATTTACACTTTTACACTCTTACATTTTTAGAATTCACAGACCTCCTAAACACGTCCTGGACTTCTTATTCAGCGAATGTGCGACAAGGTACAGTTTTAATTAACTCATATGCAAGATATTTTAAGTAATATATATATATATATATATATATATATATATATATATATATATATATATATATATATATATATATATTTGAATGATATCAAATGATTCTTTAATTCTTGAAAAAATGAAGTCTAATCTGATTGAGTAAGTTAAGCAAAGAAATAATTCCCAAGGTCCCAGCGATTCAAATGATTCTATATATATATATATATATATATATATATATATATATATATATATATATATATATATATATATATATATATATATATATATATATACTTTATTGAATTGTCAGCGGCTCAAATGATCCTACATCTACTGAATCAGATTGTCATTGGCTCAAATAATTATATAGATATATCTACTTTATTGAATTGTCACCGACTCAAATGATTTTACATGTCATCGGTGTATGATCGGCTCAAATGATTCTTCATATATATACTTTATTAGATTGTCACCGGCTCAAGGTACATATGTAAGTGATTCTATATCAATCGAATTGCTCAAAGGATCTATATTTACTTTATCATATTGTCATCGGCTAAAATTATTCTTTATCGATTTTATTGGATTGTGAGCGGCTCAAATTAATCTATATTTCATCGGAATATCGATGGCTTAAATGATTCTGAATCTACTTTATCGGATTATCAGCGGTAAAAACGATGAAGTAGACAAAGAATCATTTGAGCCGCAGATAATTCGATAACGTAGCTATAGAATCATTTGAGCCGCTGACATTCTGATAAAGTAGATATAGAATCATTTGAGCCGCATACAATTAAGGACAGACGAGACGTTCCTTAATAATAGATAATTTTTTCTAAGAGTTTGTCATTGAAGTATTGCTACTTAAACATGTTTACTCACAAAAAATTGAGGTACCTTACCAGGCATTTCTGCGAGATACCAGGGGTAGTTTTTTTTAATATAATCCTTTGGGGAAGAAAAATAATTTTCCAATTTCAAATGTTTAAGTGTTTAGATTTATTAAAAACGTTTAGAAACTGGTTTAGAAATCAGAATGTTATTAAAATTTTGAATATTTTTCATACATTACGAAGATATACAAAACAGATTTTGAGGAACGTCTCGTCTGACCTTAAGTAGATAAGTAAGTAAGTACATTGTAGATATAAATCATTTGAGCTGCTGACAATCCGAAAAAGAAGTTACATATAGAATCAGTTGAGACAATGACAATCCGATTAAGTTGATGTAGAATCATTTGAGCCAATGACGTCCGTGAAAGTAGATATAAAATCCTTTTAGCCGCTGACAACCCATTCAAAAGAGATCATATAGAATCATTTGAGCTGTTGACAGTCCGATAAAGTAGATATAGAATCATTTGAGTCATAAAAATCCGAAAAAGTAGATACTGAATCACTTCAGATGCAGACAATGCGATAAAGAAGCAATATAGAATAACCGCTGATATTTCGACAAAGTTAATATATATAGAGTCATTTGAACCTTTGAAAATCCGATAATGTAGATATAGAATTATTTGTGACGCTTACAATCAAGAAAAAGTAGGTATACTTTATAGGATTGTCAGCTGCTTAAATTATTCTGCATCTACATTTTCGGATTGTCAGCGTCACAAATGATTCCTTGTCCAATTTATCGAATTGTCATCGGGTTAAAATTATTACTTATCTACTTTTTAGGATTGTCAGTGGCTCGAATGACAATTAGATTGGTCGAATGAGTCTTTATATCTACTAACTCGAATTGTCATTGGATCAAATGATTCTACATCTACTTTATCGGATTGTCATTGTCTCAACTGATTCTATGTATCTTTAAGTTCAGCTTTCATTCCTTGAATTCCGTTTGACAACATTGAGCTTGTTTTTTGCCAAATAACACAAGACATGTTTGTTCCAAAAATATGTCATTTATTATGAAATGTTTATTGGAATGTCAGCGGCTTGAATGATTTTATATCTACTTTTTCGGATTGTCAAAATCCCCAGTACAGGTAAAGTTTGACACCTGGAGTATTTTAATTGTGTACTGTATCTATTTTTTTGTCAGCGGTTCAGTTGACGTCAAAAACAGAGTTTGTCTTAAAGGAAACTTCAAACCCACAGGGCTCCAGAAAGTCGTTACAAATTACGTCAGTGAGTAGTCATGTACACCTTGAAAAAGTATATTTAGGCAATGGTATTTATCTATCAGAAAGAGATTTTTATCTTAGATAATTTGGTAATTATAGTTTAATTCTTGTGCTATATTAATTGAAGCTATTTCTTATGTTCATATATATACATATAATTAACCTTTGTCTGGTGTTTCAAATGCAGAGAATTCAAGTTAGATTTCTTTCCTTTTCGATGATGTCTGTAAAATACAGTCGTGCAATTGGAGAAGACCTAAAAACCCCGCGTCTACAAGTTTAAGTTTTGTCATGTTGTAAATTTTGAATTTACCGGGTGGCAGTAAATACAAAATTTACAACATGACAACAGCTGTCATGTTGTAAATTTTGTATTTACTGCCACCCGGTAAATTCAAAATTTACAGCATGACAGTTTGTCAAAATGAGTCATTCCTTAAAGTAACATTTTAAACATGGAGTTGAGTTGAATGCATATCGTATATGTTGTCTTTGTTTTGTTTTTAGAGGAATACGTCATGTGTGCCTCCTGTAAATCATTTAATTCACTTCTTATTCGGGAAACACGCCTAAACTTTGTTCAATGCGAGGGGTGCGGATCCAGACGGGCGGTGAATGCTGTAAAATCAGGCTTTCGAGCAGTTACCTCTCGAGACAGACATCGATAGATGTCCCACAAATATACAACAATTAATATTGATTATCTGATGTTATGTGTACATTATTGCCCGCTTTTGTAGATACAGATCTTATTTCATAAAAGTCATTAAAAAATGGCTGTGAAATTCATTGTTAAAAATAACAGCTTGTTTATTTTTACAAGAATTCTTTGACGAAACATGTAGATTTTCTTGGTTGATACGCTGTGACTTTTTATAATCGTTCGTACTTGTATCAAATGTACTACTTTTCTTTAATTTGCATGACACATGTAACATACATGTATAAATATCTGGAACTAGAAGTAATAAAAACTTGTTTCCAATCTTTTTGAAGTATATATGTGCATGTATAGACGTTTTTAATAAAATATGTTCAAAGCAATTAATTAAGTCTTTCTTATAATTGATTTGTTGGGAACAATAACGTTAAATAAGTGTTTTTATCTACGTTACTACTTATATGTACTTCTCATGGGCACTTGGTTCCAGGAAAGTGTGTTGTGTGATTCCAACAATTTTGACTTGCATTTGAGAGACTTAAACCCTAGCCATAAGCTGCTAAACGGGGGCTAAATTAAATCATGTTTAGATAATTTTAAGGTAGTCCGATCCTCAGGTTTATAAAATTAGCAGTTAAGTAATCATAAAAGTATTTATGAATCCACAAAGTTATGTAAATTTATCCACAATATTTCTTTAAAGTTAAAAATTAAAGTTAATCATATTATATAGGGGAAAATTCTCAAATTTTCAATATTTTTGCAGAAAAAGCGAATTGGAGTATCAGCAATGCATTTTCTAATTGCAGTTTGACCAACGAATATATTTTAGGTTAAAAAACGATAGGTATCCAGGCATTCAGAGAAATTGTCATGATTTTTATACTTGTTTGGTATTTTTCGTCTTCTATTTCCGTCATGTATTCTATAATACATAGTGTAAAAGGCTTTTGCTTTCATTGCAAGACACCACAGATCACTTCGTATTTCATATCATGCTAATAAACATTGGTATCTAAGGTTGGATTTAAGAAAATCTTATTTCTAAAAAAAAAAAAAAACTGTATTAATTTTTTTATCTTTTATAGGGTACAAATATCAACTTTTATAAGAATTTTTCTAAGACTTCCAAAAACACTGAATTTATAAAGATTAATAAAATGAAAATTGTTGCTTGAAAAAATTTGATTTTAAAGCTTCATTTTGATGGATTTCAAATAAAATATTAATTTTTGGAGTTATCCTACCAGGCTGAGGATCAGATATCCTTAACGACCGCAGAAATAGGGAAAGAGAATGAGGTGGTAAAAAAAAAATGGATTCAAAATACCATAAATTTTCTGAAACCGAAGCAGCAGTATTTTCGTCCCAGGTACAGAAAATGTAGACCTCCATTCTCTTATCAAGAAAATTGGAAGACACGATGATGGACATGGACGTGGATTATACACGGCTATTGAACATGTTCTTATTAATTAGGGATTAGTTATATGCAAAGCTACTTATGGATAGTACGAATAATTCATCTTCCCAGGTAGTATAGTGGTTAGGATTCCGCGCTCTCACTGCGGCGGCCGGGGTTCGATTCCCCGTCCCGGAATAGTTTTTACTGTTAATTGTAGCTTATGCAACAAGTTCATTTCAAAAACCTAGCAACGGCGACGAAAAAAGCTTACATCAAAACCCAAAATAAAAATGTTTTCATATTCTACATCCCTACATCATGCTTTTATATCTGGTTGACAACATTATTCAAATGTATTTTGAATTGACAATAAGACGTGTTGACAATTTATATATTCAGCTCATTTATAGTAAAATGAGTCAGCATAATACACATTGTTGAGGTAATTTGGTTTCTGTGTCAAATGGAGATGTATATACATCTAACTGTTATCAGACATTGCGCATATATAATGAGATTAAAATTAAGACTTTCAGGCATTCAATATACATGTATCTTATGATATAACCTGTCTACCTGTCGACCTGTCGACTTGTCGACCTGTCAAACCTGTCAAATTTTTGTTCTTCATTTAAACTGTTGACCTGTCTACCTGTCGACCTGTCAAATTGTTGTTCTTAATTTAAACTGTTGACCTGTCTACCTGTCGACCTGTCGACTTGTCAGCCTGTCGACCTGTCAACCTGTCGACCTGTCTACCTGTCAAATTGTTGTTCTTAATTTAAACTGTTGACCTGTCTACCTGTCGACCTGTCGACCTGTCAACCTGTCGACTTGTCAGCCTGTCGACCTGTCAACCTGTCGACCTTTCAAATTGTTGTTCTGAAAACAATTTCATTTGTTTGATATTCATTAAATAGTAATTTGCATTTAATGTTTTGTTCATATATTTATATTAGAATATAATTGATATAATTATACATGAATATTTATGATCTTACAAAAATATTATAATAACAAAACCGATTTACTGCAGATTATGTGGATAGGACTATTTTCGTCTTATTTTGTACTTGACCCAAAATATATAACAGATTATGATAAAAATAAAATGTCATTTGTTGAAGTTGTGGCTAATATTGCTCTTTATACTTTTATAAAACTTCTGAACACGAAGAATACGAAGTTCAGAAATTATATAAAAAAACTTTACACCAACTCGTATTCACTTTGGTTTTTTTATGAGCTGAAAAACATAAAAATCTAGCTTTCCAAACCAATAAGGTGAAAAGCCATGATTTAGTCATTATTGTAAAACAAAACAAGAAAAGCAATTTTCTGAGAGTAAAAAAAAATCATTACAAAATCTGAGATTGTTATTATATATTATAAGTCTTTCTTATAATTAATTTGACGGGAAAAATATTTAACGTTAAATACAGTTGCTGTTTTTATCTACGTTACTACTTATATGTACTTCTCATGGGCACTTGGTTCCAGGAAAGTGTGTTATGTGATTCCAACAATTTTGACTTGCATTTGAGAGACTTAAACCCTAGCCATAAGCTGCCAAACGGGGGCTAAATCACGTTTAGATAATTTAACGACCACAGAAATAAGGAAAGAGAATGAGGTGGTCAAATAGTAAATGGATTTAAAATATATAAATTTTCAGAAACCAAAGCAGCAGTATTTTAGTCCCAGGTACAGAAAGTATAGACCTCCATTCTCTTATCAAGAAAATTGGATGACATACTGATGGATATGAACGTTGATTATGCATGAGTCAGCATGACTATGGCATATGTTGTTCTTATTAATTAGGGATTAGTTATATGCAAAGCTACTTATGGATAGGGGTTGACAGTTCCCAGGTAGTCTAGTGGTCAGGATTCCGCGATCTCACCGCGGCGGCCGGGGTTCGATTCCCCGTCTGGGAAAAATTTTTACTGAACATTGTAGCTTATGCAAAAAGTTCATTTCAAAAACCTAGCAACGGCGACGAAAAAAAGGTTAAGTCTATTCTACAGCTTACAGCAAAACTCAAGATAAAATTGTTTTAATTTCTACATTCCTCAGCATTTAACTTACAGACATCTTTTATTACGATGTTTGTATTAGAAATTATTCAGACAAATCGAATTAACGATAAACAAAATACATGTATATAACAGATTATGATAAAAATAAAATGTCGTTTGTTGAAGTTGTGGCTAATATTTCTCTTCATACTTTTAATGACTCTTCTGTACATAAGAATACAAAAGTCTTGTTCAGAAATTAGGTTGGAAATCTTTACACCAATTTGTATAGTTATTTTTTTATGAGCTGAAAAACATAAAAATCTAGCTTTCCAAACCAATAAGGAGAAAAGCCATGATTAAGTCATTATTGTAAAACAAAACAAGAAAAGCAATTTTCTGAGAAAAAAGTTAGAGATGGTCAGCAGGCGCCTCAAATGAAAGACACCCATCCTGCAGTCAGTTGTTTTTGCCGCGTCAGTTTGATACGAAGTGAAACTAGAAAAAAGGCTTGTCATAATATATAAATAAACAGTCTAGTGAGTTTTCTTTTTTTATTCAAAAACCATGCCACCAGTTTAACATTACTGAAGGATGTTTCATTCTGAAAAATAAAAGAAATGATTTTTTTTTAATTGATTACAATAACAAAGCTTTGTAATTATAAATAGTCATGAAGTGGATTATAATTTCTTCAGGTCAGTATTTTGTGCTTAAGGGACTCCGACCCTCAGCTAGGAAGGACAACTCCTTAATTTACAATTTTAAAATTCAAAAAGTCTTTAAATGAAGCTTGAAAATTAAATCTTTTCATGCAGCAATTTTCATTATATGCCTCTCAATGTGCTTGATCAAGGTTCTTTGAACTTCTCAGAAAGGCCTAATTAAAAGTAGAAATTTTTATCCCGAAAAAGCATTTTTAGATACCAATGTTTATTAACATGATATGAAATTAGAAGTGATTTATGGAGCTTTGCAAAGAACCTTGGCACATTGAGAGGCATATAATGAAAATTATTGCATGAAAATATTTAATTTTCAAGCTTCATTTAAAGACTTTTTGAATTAAATTATAAATTAAAGAGTTGTCCTTCCTGGCAGAGGGTCGGAGTCCCTTAAGGACCATCTATAACTAGTATGCTGCATTTTTACAAAATTTATAGCATTTTTATAGTGATGACAGTATACGATAGCATGTCTATCAAAGTACTGCAGTGTACTGTAGTTTCAAGGATTGATTGCGTCAACTGAATGACATCATTGATTCCTTTTCCAAATATGCGACAAGTTAGGAGGTTTAGCAGGAAGCCTATACATGTATATACATTTACTTTTGTGAAGTTTGCAATTATTTACTTAATATCCGAGTTTGCAAAAAAAAAATCTAAATCTAGATCATATACATGTACCTTCAAACGTTTTGTATATCATCCATTGATTTACTGATGTTTGTAATTAACTGTGTAGCTTAATTGTGGAAATTCCCTCTGATCTCAATGTTATCATTCATCTACATAGAACTTGTTGTGTTTGAGGTAGGACTGTAAACCTTATCATGGAATATAATGAGATAACAAACAGTATTCAACCTCAAAAGTCCACTAAACTATAAATCTGGAGCAGAGCAAACATAGACCTCTAAAAACATCAGAGGTGGGATCGGGTGCCATGGAGGAATGAGCATCCCCATCCGACCGGTCATAACCCCAGGGTGCTCCCTAGCATTTTGGGAAATAACAGAAAAATTTATTGACAATATTCTGTGTGTATGTAATGGCCTAACAATTAGTATGAAAAACAGTAGTCAGCATTTGTAGATAATACAGATATACACTGATCATTAAAAATTACCAACTATACGAGAGGACTTGTAAATCCCCGATAAATCCTTCTTGCCAAGTATGAACTTTCTAGAAAACAACCTGTCCATATTCCAAGCCAATGCAAGTCTCTCTTTTGGAGTTGCCATTCCAAATCTACTGGGTTATATGCTTTTTGTCGGGGGTGAAGAAATCCATCTGTAAATTCAATAAAGGAGTGTTCAAAAACTCATTTCATTTCTTTATAATGTCAGAATTATACATTGTTTCTTTCATTGTTCCGACCCCCTGTGTGTTTGCAGTGAAACTGGTTTGAAGTGAAATTCAAGGGTTCAATATTTATACATCTGTGAATATCTGTTTAAAATATTTTTAATCTCAGTCAAATATCTTTGATTGTATGCAATTTATGATTTTTTCTTAAAGAAAATCATTATGACATAGACTCTATTTCAAATGTAGTACTATCAACACTAATTAAACAAGAGGTGTTTGTAATACTATCAACACTAATTAAACAAGAGGTGTTTGTAAAATACTTATGCCCCCTCCCCCAAATTGGATTTTTTCCAAGTCCAAGGGGCATAAATCTGTCAAAAATGGTGCGATCGTACACAAAACAAAACTTGACCTAGATTTCGTCGGATAATTCTGTATACTAAATTTCATTACAGTAAGTATGTGCAACCTCTACAAAGAAAACTAGAGGTACTGTGAGCAATGAGCTCAATAAATGATACCCCGCCTCCCATATGTTTAAAATGGCAGTGTCCGTGTTTTGCTATGGGAAATCCAAAATATGTGTCGGATCAAAAAGTAAAATAGGAGGTGCACAATGGCAATATGTAATAAAGATTCTCTGAAAGTTTCATTAAATTTCATTCAGTGGTATGAGATGAGTTGCGGCTAAGAGATGGGTACCCCAAAGCGTAACAGACAGACGGACGGACGAACGGACGTACCGATTTCTATATACCCTCCCGCTTTTCAAGCGGGGGGTATAATGAACGGAAACTGCTAATAATTGGAATTTTTCTAAGTCTAAGGGGCATAACTCTGTCAAAAATGGCGAGATCGTACCCAAAACAGAATTGGATCTAGATATTTATCTGATAAATCTGTATACAAAGTTTCATTTGAGGAAGTGCAACGGTTGTGAAGAAAATGAACGGAAACTAATTGGACCGACAGACCGACTGACAGAAAAACCGACCGACCGACAGACAGCAGCAAAGCAATAAGCCCTCCCTTCTTCGATGGGGGGGGGGGGGGCATAATTAGATATTTACACCCTCACGATATCAAGGTTTTGTGGAGTTCTGAAATCACAAAACCTTGATATAATGTGGATGGATATAGAAAGCCAATTTGACATTCCGTTGACTTACCTGGTCTTCTAACTTTTGAGGCGATATTTCTTGGTGTTAGTTTATTAAGCTGGTTTTTCAGAAGACCAACTAGTCTGCAATGTAACAATTTATTTACTAAATAAAATGTTCAAACACCAATAATTTTGTTCTGCAGTGAGGCAGCCTCATTCCACAAATCTATATACTTAGTTAGTTTATTTAACGCCAAGGAGTAGAAAAGAAATTTTTCAAAGAATAATGCATTTTCACTATATAATCTATATAGTCCCACCCTGGCACTAGAGCCCCTGACCCAGGACCCAGGGGCCATGAATTTCACAATACTGGTAGAGGACTCAATGCTGATTACTATCATGCTAACAGTTTGACTGCTTGGTGTCCAGGAGTAAAGAAGATTTTTAAAGATTGCATTAATTTTAGTGGTTTTGGCCCCACCCCTCAGGCCCCCCCGGGGGGAGGGGGGGGGGCAGGGACCATGAAATTCACAATTTTTGTTCCCCTTCACACATAGATGCTTTTTGCCAAAGTTGGTTGAAACTGGTTGAGCAATTGCAGAGAAGAAGCTGAAAATGTTTAAATGTTAACGCACGAAGCACACTGCATAACGACGGACGAAAACGGATAACAATAGGTTACCTGAGTTTACACAGGTGACCTAATAACTGAGGAAATTCGAGTTGACTGAAGGACATAATGGTTTGCTTCGCATTACTGAGTTAAACGTGGTCTTTAAAAAAAGTCAAAATATGGAATTGAAATTGTTATATTTTACGCAATAAATTTGTCATGGAAGTAAAGAAAAATAGTAAAATACCTTGTCTCCGAATTCATTTTTTCCGACAGGGGGACTAGCCCTGGGATAATCAGTATAATTGACATGGAAAGCGACTTTTTGCAGCTTTTGGCTGAATGTATCACAAGGGCAGATGAACACGTAGACAGGAAATTGCGCAAAAACAGTCTATGGCACGCCAAATTCACAAAAATGAGCTCAACATAGTTTCACAGTCGACAAACTAGGTTTATTGGTTTACAACGTTAATCTATATTTTACAACTGTAAACCATAGTTAACGCGATAATCTATGTTTCAGAAGCGTAAACTATACTTAACACTGAAAACAATCATTTTCGATTGCAAAACATAGATTATCTGATAAATATAGTTTCACAATTTGTGAAACTATGATTAACAACTCTTAACAATAGTTCACGATTGTAAATTATAGTTTACAGACGTGAATCTATGATTATCAACAAAATCTATTGATAACGTTTTATTAACGGACAGATATGGCACGCCAAATTCACAAAAATGAGCAAAACATAGTAAACTATAGTTAACAACGTTAATCTATATTTCAAATCTGTAAACTATAGTTACCGAGATAATCTATGTTTTAGAACCATAAACTATAGATACTTAACACCGAAAACAATCATTTGCGATTGCAAAACATAGATTATCTGATAAATACAGTTTCACGATTGTAAACTATGGATTACAACTCTTAACTTTAGTTAACGGTCGTAAATTATAGTTTACAGACGTGAATCTATGTTTATCAACAAAATCTATTGTTAACGTTTCATTAGACAGATAAGCTTAGATTAGCATTCGTAAACTATAGTTAACAACCGTTAAATATAGTTTTGCAGATGAAAACTATACTTAACGAATTGTAAACTATAGTTCACGGTTTGTGAACTATAGTTTACAGTCGATAAACCTAGTTTATCAATTGTGAAACTATGTTTACCACGCCAAATTCACAAAAATGAGCTAATCATAGTTTCACAGTCGATAAACTTGGTTAATCGGACTGTTAACTACAGTTAACAACGTTAATCTATATTTTACATTTGTAAACCATAGTTATCGCGATAATCTATGTTTCAGAACCGTAAACTATACATAACACCGAAAACAATCATATGCGATCGCAAAACATAGATTATCTGATAAATATAGTTTCACGATTTGTAAAGTATGGTTTACAACTCTTAACTATAGTTAACGATTGTTAATTATAGTTTACAGACGTGAATCTATGTTTATCAACAAAATCTATTGTTAACGTTTTATTACAGACAGATAAACTTAGATTAGCATTCGTAAACTATAGTTAACAACCGTTAAATATAGTTTTACAGATGAAAACTATACTCAACGAATCGTTAACTATAGTTTTCGGTTTGTAAACTATAGTTTACAGTCGATAAACCTAGTTTATCAATTGTGAAACTAGGTTTAGCTTATTTTTGTGAATTTGGCGTGCCATAGACAGATATGGCACGCCAAATTCACAAAAATGAGCAAATCATAGTTTCACAGTCGATAAACCGGGTTTATCGGTTGTAAACTATAGTATACGGACTGTAAACTATAGTTTACAACGTTAATCTATATTTTACATATGTAAACTATAGTTAACGCGATAATCTATGTTTCAGAAGCGTAAACTATACTTAACACTGAAAACAATCATTTGCGATTGCAAGATATACTGATTATCTATGATCTGATAAATACAGTTTCACAATTTGTGAAACTATGATTAACAACTCTTAACTATAGTTCACGATTGTTATAGTTTACAGACGTGTATCTATGAATATCAACAAAATCTATTGATAATGTTTTATTAACAGACAGATAAACTTAGATTAGCAATCGTAAACTATAGTTAACAACCGTTAACTATAGTTAACGAATTGTTTCGCTTTTCGGGTCCACTCAATCAAAATATTTCTACCCAAAACTCTCAATCGGCACCCCTCTAGATTCGCGCACGGAGACGGGTCGAGGGAATAGAACCCAAAAGGCACGTAAATTGTAGTATTTGAGGGTTTTTCCCGAACATGATGTTTTAATGTAATTCAGTTCCAAAGCCGTTATAAATATGGATTATAAAATTGTCTTGAGAAAAGTGAAAAAGTAAGAACGATACCCCCACGTACCCCTCGGTTTTTTAATAAAAATGTCAATTATTTTAATGGGTGTCACTTCATGCTTCATAAACTTCTTCGAAATGTTTGGCTCTATATATAGTTAGAATTATCTGATTATTGTGTACAAACTCACTGAGGGGTACAAAAAGGAGCCCCCCTTCCTAATAGTTCCCTAAAAATTCCCACCCTTAACTTTTTCTGGATTTTTTTGACGATAAAAACTTCAGACTCTGTGCTCGGGGCCATGGAGCAGTGAGGAATCTTTTTCGTGCCAGCAACTAGTGTGACACGGGACCTCGGTCTCATCCGAAGGACCAGTCTCCGCGTTCCACGGTGGGACTCGAACCCGCGACGTATGGATCAACTCCTTCCTTCGCTACTCTAGAGCATATACGCTCTAACCACTGCACCATGCGGGTGACCAACTGTTTTGAAGAAAAAGATAGAAAATCTACATGAACACACGATCACTTCAAATAATTTTAATATAAATTTTCCGTTCATACAGTGTACCATCGTCGCAAACCATGGCCAACATGTACAATACTTTCCCATTCTGGAGAGAGCTATAAATGCGGACTCCGGACCGTGGCTTGAGACGATGACATGTACATGAATGTGTATTTTACAAACTATACATGAATGAGTCTGTCAATACATTATCAAGTTCCATGATATTTTTCCAAATGAGGGGAGGGGGTTAATGTCCACTAAAAAAGTCATCCAAATGCAAAATACATATTTTTCGTGTCTGTGTGTGTGTGTGTGTGGCTGTGTGTGTGTGTTTGTGTGTGTGTGTGTGTGTGTGTGTGTGTGTGTGGGCAGGATTGTTGGGAGTTTTCACTGGAGTATACCCCTGATAATATATTATTATTTACAAACAATCTTACGAACAGACATGAAATTATTTTTTGTATCTAAATATTTGATCAGGCTTTCTTTATATTTTTATAGTAGGACGAATTGGGGAAAAGATCAAATTAACAATCAATCAAAGAACGAATTAACTTGGCACCCTTATGGCGCCCCCTTTCGTCTTAAGCGTTCGCATAATGCAACCTTGCATAAATTATAAATCACGGAAGTACAATTTACATTTCACAAGTTGACAAATCGCAAGTCTATACAAATCACATGAGAGCATCGGCAAAACTTGCATAATTTACATTTAACACTTGTCAAATTACGTTGCATAGTTACAATATTAACAAATTGTGATAATACAATTGGCAAATTTTGAAATTATATACAGTGTATCTATGATGGTTTACAGTTTGCAAATTCAGGTTAATTACATGTGTACATTTTAGGAATTACAGAGTTGGAATTTTGAACCCGTTGACTTTCCACATCGTCGCAAGCCACGGGTTTTGTGTCCAGACAGAAAACCCGTGGCTTGCGACGATGGGCTTTCCATAGTAATTAGGTTGGAAATCTTTACACCAATTTGTAGCTACAGAGCTGTAGCAAAAAAATATTTGGACAGACCGAAGAGCTACAGTGCCACCCATTGTAACAAGAGGCCCGTGGGCCACATCACTCACCGCTTTGTAATACCTATCTTGACCTTGGCAATCCTAATTGGTCATGATTCAAACAATTTAGAATCTACACTACCCCAGGATGCTTCCACATAAGTTTCAGCTTTTTCAGTCCACTTGACTTAAGAGGAAGGTTTTTATAAAGTTTTTTCCCATATACTTCAATGCAAAACTTGGATTCCCTATTGTCCCCCCGCTCTACCCCCGGGCATCATGATTTGAACAATTTAGAATCTACACTACACCAGGCTTCCACATAAGTTTCAGCTTTTCTGGCCCAGTGGTTATTGAGAAGATTTTTAAGGTTTTTCCTATATATTTCTATGTAAAATTTTGATTTCATTTTGTGCCTCCCAACCCCCGGAGTTCATGATTTGAACAATTTAAATCTAGAGTATCCTAGGATACTTCTATATAAGTTTCAGCTTTTCTGGCCCAGTGGTTCTTGAGAAGAAGATTTTTAAGTTAAATTTTTCCTATATATTTCTATGTAAAACTTGGATTCCCTATTGTGGCCCCGCCCTACCCACGGGGGTCATGATTTGAACTATTTAGAATCTACACTACCTCAGGATGCTTCAATATAAGTTTCAGCTTTTCTGGCCCAGTCGTTCTTGAGAAGATTTGGATAGAATGCACTTTACCGGTACGGCCGCCATTTTGATTCTAGATCCGCGCGTGAGAGTGCGCGGCGTAAAAACTTAGCAACGTATCAACTATGATGGGCGACGCCATTTTGTTGTGTAAGAAACTCTCGAAGCGAGAAAAAAAGATATCTAAATGGGTTTTCGCTTTTTTAAGCGGGGGTGTGGGGGCGGCAGCCCCCAATACGTAAAAATAAATAAAACAAACTTACCTTAGTCGTTAGATAAATCTGCGTTAAGACTCGGGGCCACATCTACGTGTCACTATACATGTAGAACCATTGTGTCTTTTTTTTTGATGAGTTGTAAATACGTTTTTATGGGTGATGATGGAGATAAACGTCAATTTTAAATTATAGCCACTATCCTAGTGCATTCTTGTTTTAGTAGAGATTTCCTATATAACTGCATTCCATGTGGTCTCAATGATTGTAAAGTATCCAGTGTTTTGCAAATTGAAATAGATAAATTTTAGTTCGTAAATCCAGGATTTACTGCAGCTCTGTTTCCAGAAATCTAAGATGTGACTCTTACGTTTCATTTTTCTTATACTGCCGATTGCTGTTTCTCGAAACAAGACCGTCCTCACTGCATGTTTACAAGTTTTGCCCCTCCACTTATTCAACATTTCCATAAACTAAGGATCACATTTATCGCTAAAATTTCCAAAAATTCTAGTATGTTGCAGTCAGTCAATTAAAAATATCCATTCATAGAAAACACAACACAAATCATCTTAAATAAGGTGCATGATGAATCACTGTTTACAATCAAATAGAGTGGAAGTCAAACTTTCTATTTCACGTCACCTACCCTGACCAATCACAGCACTGAAATAAGTCACGTGCTTAACAACGTCACGACTTTGGAATGTGGCCGACAAAATGAAAGCCAAAGGTTTGTTTTGAAAGTGCTTTTAGTTTTAATTAATAACTTCGTTAATTAAACGAAGTTTATTAACATGAAAAATGACGAGGAATTCAAAAAATAGGTTATTTTTGCATTTTATTGCCTTTTTAGCGAAATCGTCACGCTGACGCGTGACTCTCTTATAGAGAAGGAACACGTGCTATTTCCATGTTATTTGGACGTACCGGTAAAGTGCAGTTGTCCCTTTATTTTATCTATTTAAATTCCCCCTTCACCCAAGGATGCCTTGTTTTAAGTTTGGTTAAAACTGGCCTGGTGGTTCTTGAGAAGAAGTCCAAAATGTGAAAAGTTTACAGACGGAAAGACAGACGGACTACAGACAAAATGTGATCAGAAAAGCTCACTTGAGCTTTCAGCTCCTGTGAACTAAAAACTGTATATTTACTGCGTACAAAAAGTTGCGCTTAGTTCTGGATTAATTCTTCCAAATTCTTAGCCAAATTAATCTCCAAAAAGATAGATTAAAAAAATTCCTTACTCCTCTATTAAGTACTCTCGTATTTGACATCTGCACGCAGTACGATGGACCGAATTATCTTGCAAACCAAAATGGCAGTATAAAAAATACACTAAACTTTTGATGATCTCAATTTCAGGGCCAAGTGGGCTTTTAAAAACAATTATAAGGAATGTTTTGTTCTGGAAACAATGAAAAAATATGTTAGGAATACACTGTTAGTAATATTTTGAGATGACAGTTTAAAGACACAGAAAAATTGTTTTTTTTTTTCAATAGGTGGCACTGCAGCTCTCCGGTCTATCAATATGTTTTTTCAGAGAACTACAGTTCTGCAGTTAAGGTCAGACGACACGTTCCTCGAAAATATATAATTTTTCCTAAGAATTTCTCATTGAAGTCTAGGTACTTAAACAAGTTTCCTCATAAAAAATTAGGATACCTTACCAGGCATTTGGACAAGATACCACTGGGTCATATTTCTTATATAATTCTTATATAACGCTTATTGGTAATCTTCTGAAAGGCCTATACATAACAATTTTTAGTGTACTTATTTTTAAAAACATTTTGAAAACGATATAGAAATGAGAAGACAATGACAAATTTAAATGCTGTTGATATAATACCAAGAAATACAAAACATAAATTTGAGGAACGTGTCATCTGACCTTAACCAATTTGTACAGTTATTTTTTTATGAGCTGAAAAACATACAAATCTAGCTTTCCAAACCCCCCCCCCCCCCATAAAAAGCCATGATATAGTCATTATAGTAAAAACCAGAAGTCTCTGTCAAGACTGTAGCTCTACTGGCTTGTACTTATAACAAAGGATGAGAAAAATAGCCATTGCCATCAGACCAAAACTGTTGAAGGGGTAGAGTTTTAAAGGAATTTCACAGACATTTCTATTTTTAGTAACAATGGCAACACTGTTCATCGAAATCAAAAACTGATGCATTATTTCATGTATCTCAGTGTAGTCTACTTGTGTGCCAAGTTATATTGAAATCAGACCAAAACTATAGAAGGAGTAGCATTTTAAAAGATTTCACAGAAATTCTATTTTTAGTAACCATGGCAACACTGTTCATCGAAATCAAAAACCAATGCACTATTTCATGTATCTTAGAGTAATCCACTTGTGTGCCAAGTTATATTGAAATCAGAACAAAACTCTAGAAGGAGTAGCGTTTTAAAGGAATTCACAGACATTTCTATTTTTAGTAACCATGGCAACACCGTTCATCGAAATCAAAATCCGATGCACTATTTTATGTATCTAAGTGTAGTCTACTTGTGTGCCAAGTTATATTGAAATCAGACCAAAACTGTAGAAGGAGTAGCGTTTAAAGGAATTTCACAGAAAATTCTATTTTTAGTAACCATGGCAACTCACCGAAATCAAAATCCGATGCACTATTTTATGTATCTTAGTGTAGTCTACTTGTGTGCCAAGTTATAATGAAACCAGACCAAAACTGTAGAAGGAGTAGCGTTTTAAAGGAATTTCACAGAAAATTCTATTTTTAGTAACCATGGCAACACCGTTCATCGAAATCAAAATCCGATGCATTATTTTATGTATCTTAGTGTAGTCTACTTGTGTGCCAAGTTATAATGAAATCAGACCAAAACTGTAGAAGGAGTAGTGTTTTAAAGGAATTTCACAGAAAATTTTATTTTTAGTAACCATGGCAACACCGTTCATCGAAATCAAAATCCGATGCATTATTTTATGTATCTTAGTGTAGTCTACTTGTGTGCCAAGTTATATTGAAATCAGACCAAAACTGTAGAAGGAGTAGCGTTTTAAAGGAATTTCACAGAAAATTCTATTTTTAGTAACCATGGCAACACCGTTCATCGAAATCAAAATCCGATGCACTACTTTATGTATCTTAGTGTAGTCTACTTGTGTGCCAAGTTATATTGAAATCAGACCAAAACTGTAGAAGGAGTAGCGTTTTAAAGGAATTTCACAGAAAATTCTATTTTTAGTAACCATGGCAACACCGTTCATCGAAATCAAAATCCGATGCACTATTTTATGTATCTTAGTGTAGTCTACTTGTGTGCCAAGTTATATTAAAATCAGACCAAAACTGTAGGAGGAGTAGCGTTTTGAAAAATTGTTTACAGACAGACGGACAGACAGACAGACGGACACCTTACTATCGCATAAGCTCTTCTGGTCTCTGACCAGTAGAGCTAAAAACAAAAACAAGAAAAGCAATTTTCTGAGAGAAAATATTTTATTACAAAATCTGAGATTTTATTGTATTGCAATCTCATTCACTCAAAAAAAAGTTTATTGCAGCAAGGACATAAAATGGAATTGGGATTCAAGAACTCTTCCAACTAAAAATACCCTATAAATAGTTTAGTTATATGGATATTCCAATTTCCAGCCATAGAAAATCATTATATAACTTACATTACTACTAGAGGATAGACAATGGAGATTTTAATTTCATATTTAACTGATATAAATTTACCCCAACATGTATCTTTATTTTCTCATATAAAGTTTTATGTATACATATCTAATTTGAAAGTAATGAACTTAATCATTTGCATAAATTTACAGTAACTAGTGGAATGTGCATAAAAATTTTTTTTTTTTGAAAATGGTCCATAAATGTAAAAATGTTGAACAGATAATGTCAATAAAAAATATACATTCAATGTCAGCAACAATAAACCTAAAGAACAACAAATCCATGATTTTTATTTCATAAATATGTCTACTGCAATTTGATATGTTCTTTATTATTACTAAAAAGACAGATCATTTCTTGTAAGCTTTTAGCTTAGAGATTTTAATGCATAGTGATATATGTTAAATAGAGAATCATAAAAAAATATATATACATATCACACAACTCTAAAGAAACATGCCCTCTTCTGAGCTAGTCAGATGGGATAAGGGACTTTGTTTACACTTTGTCATCTGTATCTAGTCCTTTGTCTTTATAGAGCTGCCCCATGACATCTAGTAAGGGTGACATTGTCTCTAAATACACATCCATATCATTTATTACCTACAGAAAAAAAACAACTACAATAAAATGGAACTTCACATGTCAAACACTTGTAGCAAATTTACATTTAATCCACTTTTGGTTCGGTTGAAATACATCTGCTATATCCTATAGTATAATTTCTACTGAAAAGATTTACAAGTATGCCTTAAAACTTTGTAACCAATATTATTTACACAAAAATATGTACAACTTACACATAGGCCGTAAAATTCATAGCATGTTTTGTATATGGAGCAATATTTTAAACATTAATTATATTTAATCAGCAATGTTTCCAGTTGAAGATCTGTAGCACACTAGTCTGAAAAAAAAAATTGGATGGACGACCAGAGTGGTACTTTGCCTTCAATTGAAAAAGTGTTTACCATGGTATTTATTGCACACGAAAAAATGTTATGTACGTTTCTCACAATTTTTTCAGACTTGCAAACTTCAGATCTCCAGCTACAATGTTTCTTGAACGTTAGCTATTAAGTTTGTGACAATGATTAATGGATAATATATTAGACATTCTTACCTGTTCCTCCATTCCTTCTTTTCCTAAGGCCATCTTCAATAAGAAATCCTTCCTGTATGGTGCAAAACTAGAAACTCCCTTCAATATAATGAATTATAAATTAGATTTCAGTTAACAAACAGATGCCTATGCAGTTTAAGGGCATTTTAATTACCAGTACTCTGCACAAATGCATTTAATGTTTTTTATTTCATTTTGCACACTTTACTGCTTAGTTTTATTTAAAAAAAAAAAAAAACAGCTTCACGCTTTTTACATGAGTTCATCATATTCATTCGATTAATTTAATAAAGAAAAAAAAAATGTTTAAATTTTAAGATACACAATATTGTGCAACACAGTACTTTAAAATGTCTTACAGAGAACACTTTTTTGACAATAAATCCATGGTATTTTTTCAGGGTGGCCTCGTAAGCAGCAGTGATGATTTGTTTCATACTCTCCTCTTTACTTCCTCCTTTGTATTCCTTTATTAATAACTGCATGAATGTTCGCAAAAAATTCAAACCTCTGAAAACAAATGTATGCTAGTTTAATATCACAATTTTTTTTTTGTTTCTTCATTATTATTTTTGTGATTAAGAAGAGTTCCAAGACCTCACATCCTCCATAAAAATGTAAAATTTCAAATTTTACGAGGCAAAATTTTTTTTAGCACAAAGTCAAATCAAATTCCAAATAACATGAACTTTTTTCCTTAAACCACAAAAATTAGACCCCATGAAAATGATCTTTAAAAGAAGATGATACAGTATAAAAAAATAACTTACCTTACTAGCCACAGTCCTCCCACTTTAGCTAAATCTGTACTTTTGTTTTCCATTTCATCATCTAACATGGCATTTATAGTGATAAACTTCTCCTTGTCCATCTCATACTTTTTCTGTAGTTTCTGTTCAAATATTTTCATAAAAACAATCTCATTGATTTTTAAAAAAAATTTATTTTCCAACATGTCAGAATCCAACAGAATGCAACAGAAAAAATTTAATTTATTTTACCTCTATGTTTCCATTGATATCACTCTTAACAGGTGAAAATGCTTTTCCAAAGGCAGCTGCAGATAAAAAATATAATATATATAAAATATAAATCACAACAATTAAAGTTCATTTATTTTATATAACAATAAAGTGCCACGCCACAGCATGATACGCCCGTCAAAAAATTACAATTATAATGTATCTTAAACAGTTAAAAGTGTAGGAAAATCATGTCAACCTTGATTTTAAGATTTCAATGATTTTTACACACCTTAAAAAATTTGTTTATCCATCTCATGTGGTGTAGGCATTAATTATAACAAATATTGCATCATTCATAGATTTCTATACCTTGCCAAATGCCTATCATGTTAAACAATATCAAATTAATCTTCACAACTTAATCTATACCTAATTAATTTTGGAAATAAAAGGCTGGCCATCAAATATAAACTGACCAACAGTTCTTCTGTCTAATTCCCGAAGGAGACAATTAAGAGCATATGCTCTGAAGTAATGAAAGAGACATGCAGCTAGCCTTCCTACATTGAACACATTAATTAATCTTTAACTGGATGCTTGTCTACTCATTACTCCCAAAAGATTATTGGATCTGCACTATCTACCATTAAACATTTTTAAAATGTATAAAACATCAATGATTTTTTTTTTTTAGATTTAATGTCAGACAGTTAATTGTTAATATGCAATTCACATGGACATGCAGATTCAACCCCTACCCCCATAAAATTAATTTTTAAGTTCACAATATTATGTAATAGTTTAATATGCAATATCAAATTAGTTTTAATTACTTCTCATCAAATTCATTTTAAAACTTTGGCTATCCAAGAAGAGCTATTTTTAATCCAAAAGGCTTACCCATTTGGCCCAATACTCAAGGGATATAGATAGCACTGATGCTCTTACAGCTACTCCTCACACTAAACTCATTAATTTCTCTCTCTAATTTGACATGCAATTTTCTGTTATCAAAATTCTTCTTGACCAGTGCTTGATAATTAGACTCATGGGAGTGGTGGAATTTCTCTAACATACATTACATTTGTTATAGATTGCTGTCAAGTATACGAGGGTTGTTCGAAAAGTTCGTGGACGATGTCCATCTTCGTTATATTACTGACTGGAAATTTAAAACAAGCACATTATAATATGTAAAAATGCTTGTTTTGTTGATGTGTGAAAATTTCCTTCCATTCAATTTAACACAAATAAATTTACTTCATTGTAAATTCAACATGTTTTGTACCCGCGGAGCACACAAAACGGCAATGTAACGTCAACACATAGCGTCGAGAATTTAAAATAGATACTATACTTATACACTTCACACAAAATATTCCAATGCCAATTCATAAATTTTTTTTTCTAATACATGACATTAATTTTTTAAGAATTGATCTCATTGTATAATTTCCTTTGTTAAGGTTTTAATTTCTTTTAGTACTTAACTCTGCTTTCACAGGATAAAGGACTCTGAAGCGCCTTTGTCTTTCATTTACGTTTCGAATTTTTAAGTTTTTTTCAGATGTTTACAGTAAAACCGTTTCTACAAAGGTCATCCTCATCCGATACAGAGTCTCTGTCACTAAAATACTGCCTGGACTATTTGTACACACATGCACAACTCGCTTGTGACATATTTTCTTGATTCCTTGAACATTTTAGAGTTTATTCAGGATTTTTCCTGAGAAAAACACAAAATTGCTTCGATATCTGCTGCTCCGTGATGTTCTAAAACGTCATCGTTTTTGTCGTTTTCAATAAGTACCACTTCTCTTCTCAAGTTGATTTCTTTTCAACGAATAAAAATATAAAACCATAGTTTGGTATACGAATCGATGTAACAATTCTTAATTTGAATTTCTAGGCAGTTTTTCGTTTTCCCTCCATTTTACAGTGAATATGACTATAGACATTATTTATTGTTTTGTCTGTAACTGACTAAATTTTGACCTGCTCCGCGATCCGATTTTTGTATTTTTAAAATCTGGATAAGTTTTTAATCAATCGTAATATTTTGTTAAAATTGATACATATCATTTGGATTTATTGCTAAAATATTTCTACTAAATTTGGATAACATGTGACGTCAAATAAAAAAGATATGACAGTTGTCCACGAACTTTTCGAACAACCCTCGTATATGCTAAAAAAATAAGTATTTTCTTAATTTAACATTTTTCTAATAAGGTTAGTGCAATAGTTTTACATTTTTTTGAATGTGTAAATGAATAGAAAAAAAGACATTTCTTTTTAAAAATTCCACTTAAATTAAAGGTCACAGTGACCTTGAAATAGGTCGCGACACACCTTCTACCTAAGATGCATAAACTGGCCAAGTTTGATGATTCTAAGTCTAATAGTTTTCTAGTTATGAACCGGACAGGATTTTTCCATATTTGGCTATAACTTTTTAATTATAGGTCAGAGTGACCTACTTTTTGTGCGCGACACACCTTCTACCCAAGATGTATCAGCTGACAAAGTTTGATAACTCTAGGCCTTATAGTATTCAAGTTATGAGCCGGACACGAGAAAAGCTAACAGACGGACAGACAGACAGACAGACAGACAGCTAGACAGACGGACGGACACGAAGCCTATAACATAATACGTCCCGTCTTAAGACGGGCGTATAAAAATGGGGTTCATACATGTACATTCTAGCATCAGAAAGGAAAACTGAGAAGTCTCGGGTTTTATACTTTTAACCACAAGTTTTGTATCCCATGCATCTTAAGTCTTAAAAGATGTAACAAGGTAATTTTCAAGGAATAAATGAGTGGTTTACAATAAAGAGGCTCGACCAGAGACATTTGAACAATTAATTTGACAAGAAAAATGTTTGTCAAAATAAAGGACTCCGATGTCATTTTTAAAGTACATTGTAGGTTTAGTGTTAAATCTAGACCCTAAAACGGGCATGGTAATCAAGGAATCGAAAGGGCACTTTGTGTCGCGACAGGATCTCACGAGGGCGCTTTTAAAACAAGTGTTAATGCTTTTAAAATTATATTAAACATTTATTAATTTTTACATACCTTAACATGTTTAATTACTTTTAATAAATATCCTTTCATATTGAAATCTTTATTTAAACAAGTAACTTAAAGATAAATTCATATATTTGTATTCCATTCATTTTCCTAAACCAGAAGTCTCTGTCGAGACTGTAGCTCTACTGGTTTGTACTTATCAAAAAACCATTGCACTATTTTATGTATCTTTGTGTAGTCTACTTGTGTGCCAACTTATTTTGAAATCAAACTAAAACTGTAGAAGAAGTATCGTTTTAAAGGAATTTCACAGAAAATTCTATTTTTAGTAACCATGGCAACACCGTTCATCGAAATCATAAACCGATGCACTATTCTATGTATCTTAGTGTAGTCTACTTGTGTGCCAAGTTATATTGAAATCAGACCAAAACTGTAGAAGGAGTAGCGTTTTAAAGGAATTTCACAGAAAATTCTATTTTTAGTAACATGGCAACACCGTTCATCGAAATCAAAAAGCGATGCACTATTCTATGTATCTTAGTGTAGTCTACTTGTGTGCCAAGTTATATTGAAATCAGACCAAAACTGTAGAAGAAGTAGCGTTTTAAAGTATTTCACAGAAAATTCTATTTTTAGTAACCACGGCAACACCGTTCACGGAAATCAAAAACCGATGCACTATTCTATCTATACTAGTGTAGTCTACTTGTGTGCCAAGTTATATTGAAATCAGACCAAAACTGTAGAAGAAGTAGCGTTTTAAAGGAATTTCACAGAAAATTCTGTTTTTAGTAACCATGGCAGCACCTTTCATCGAAATCAAAAACCGATGCACTATTCTATGTATCTTAGTGTAGTCTACTTGTGTGCCAAGTTATATTGAAATCAGACCAAAACTCTAGAAGGAGTAGCGTTTTTAAAAAATTTCACAAAAAATTCTATTTTTAGTAACCATGGCAACACCGTTCATTGAAATTAAAAACCGATGCACTATTCTATCTATACTAGTGTAGTCTACTTGTGTGCCAAGTTATATTGAAATCAGACCAAAACTGTAGAAGAAGTAGCGTTTTAAAGGAATTTCACAGAAAATTCTGTTTTTAGTAACCATGGCAGCACCTTTCATCGAAATCAAAAACCGATGCACTATTCTATGTATCTTAGTGTAGTCTACTTGTGTGCCAAGTTATATTGAAATCAGACTAAAACTGTAGGAGGAGTAGCGTTTTTTTTGAAAAATTGTTTACAGACAGACGGACAGACAGACAGACGGACGGACGCCGGACGCATTACTATCGCATAAGCTCTTCTGGTCTCTGACCATTAGAGCTAAAAATACCAACACAATTAGCACACATGGACTGACATGACAATAATTGAAACAAAAAGGATATAAAAAAGGCTTTACATACAATTTCTTTATCAAAAAAGTAGTGAGGTTACACTTGAGAAAGTAATGGTATTATTCTAGCTGAGACATCTGCGAAAATTATTAAAGTTTGGAGGTATGATTTACCTGCTTGGACTGTGTTATTTGTGTACTAGTACAGTCAATTTAAACATTAAACGATAATACTTTTTTTCAGGGAAGGGGGAGGGGCATTTTGAAAAAAATACATGTAGAGACCATTCTCTTTACTTGGAAAATATTTTACCAACAGGATCAAGTGAAAACTGGCCTTACTCCCAAAAAAATTAATGCAAATATAATTTGTTTTTTAAAAAAAGTCTGGCTTTAATTAGAAACATTGACCCTCAGCTTGTCAAATCCAAAGAAACTAACTTAGTTTGTTGTTTTTGAGCCTTTTTATCACATTACATTCAGTTTTTTGGTACACTGTAAGTATTTTATTCAGATATTAAAAATATCCATTTTTTCTTCAAGTTCAACTATGTGTTTTTTTCTACTTTCGGTTAAAAAAAAAACGATCCTGATTTTAATTAGTTAATAATTTACAAGTTCATTTATCATTATCTTGGGCTAATTCTTGCATAATCAATGCAATCAAATGACAATTTCTCAAGTTAAATCCTCTACCCTGATAGCCTGAGGCATGTTAATTAGCCAGGTGGCTGTGTTCGTGCGTTCAGACACTTCAAACGTGAAGTGATTTCCTGTCGTTGTATAAACAAAGGGATTATCAGCATGCACTGAATAAACAGAACAGCTAAGGAATATTGCCTAAACTGGGCATATTTATTAATTTTTGGTTAGGAAATAAGGGCATGGCGCTGGAAAAAAGGGCATGGCGCCGAGGAAAAGGGGCATGGCGCCGCGCCATGCTAGTTTGCTTTATATTTAACACTAAGGTTAATGATTGATATATATATATTAAAACATGTTTAACAAAATACCAACTTGAAGCAGGGGTGCCTGGAATCAAGTTAAGAACCATGTGGTAAAATAAGTAGAGAGTGCACCCCAAATATGAAACAAGTGCATGTGATCATGGTGATACGGTATTAATAGTCAAATGCATATGACTTTTTGTCTATTTCTTACAAAAATATGCATAAAAATAACTAGATCAAGCTTTCAATTTTTGAATAGCTTTATAAAGTTACATAGCTTAATTTCAAGCTATGTAGCTAAATCAAGAGATTGTACTGGACCTGTATATTTCGCAATGTACGGCACCATATGCTAAATAAACGTGCACATAAAATTTATCCCTGTATACATGATACCCCAACCGATCATTTAAAACCTCCTGCCTATAAAACATAATTTTCTGCATCCGATGCAACATGACATAGCCTAAAGTTTGTCGCGTGATCAGCAGGTCCAGTACAATCAGTACATTTAGCTACGTAGGTAGAATTACCTACGTAGCTTTATTTACCTACCTCAGGTAGCTTTATTTAGTATTTCAATGTAACTTTTCTTTTTATGGAAAAGAGACAAAAAAATCGCAGTGAAATGACTATTGATATTTATACTAAGGAGACTTTAAAAATCATTCCAAAGCAGAGATAGTTTAAACATCGCTGTGTTTGGTCAATTTAGAGCAAAACATGTAATTCCATTGTTTGGTTATCTGTCTGTGCGGTGAGGCATGACTGAGTATGATTACTTCACATTGTGCTGAATAATTACCGACCTATTATCATGTTAACCAGAACTGGACTTCTTTGTCATTTCATTCAAGGAGTAACTGTTCTGTCATACATAGCCCCAAAACTTTCAGAACTTTGATTGCAATTGCGCAGAAAAAGACATTTCTTCAAGAGGGAATTTTTCATAAATTGTTTTCAGATGAGTTCAAAGTTGAAAATGATCACTGCATCAAAATGATAGTTTTTGCACATCCTGAGAAAAATGCTTTTTTTATAGAAATAAATTCATTTGGTAGCTAAATCAAGCTACCTGAGGTAGGTAAATAAAGCTACGTAGGTTATTCTACCTACGTAGCTAAATGTACTGATTGTACTGGACCTGATCAGGCCACCTTACCGTGCACAGGTGCAGTGGACCGGTAAAATCGTTTCAAAATACTTACAGACCATTTCCACCACCCCTCGTGCCGCTTCTAGCAGTGGTAAAGTACTTATTTTACCATCATCACCGGGAACTTCAAAATGCTTTACATTGTCTTTGCTGAAAAATGTCATGGTTTGCGAAATGATTTGCTTGGATATCGGTTTGTGTACATGCGGAAAAGATGATTGGGCAACTAAAATGGAAACCAATAGCCGTTAAAATGGTAGACTATTTGTTTTCCGTATTGGGTTTTCTAGGACAAGTGGAAAAAAAATCTGTGATAAAACTGTGAAAAACAAGATGCTTTTGTTTTTAAAACACCGATGCCCTGTTACAACACACTTTGAAAAATTACGCACTTTGAAAAAAATTTTCAAAGTGCGATAAATTAATTTTTTTTCAAAGTGCGTTAACATCGACCATATTAACGCACTTAGAAAAAAATGTAAAGATTGATCAATATTCATACAAATAATCGGTATGATAAATAACAGATCCTGGTTGGATAATTTTTTTATGATAGAGTCACTTAAGGACCTGAGATATTGACGTTTTAAATATTTGAGGTTTTGATACAATAAAAGGGAAAAGGGTCTTGAAAAAAGTGACCATTGTTAAGGATCATTAATTCTTTTTTTTAATTCTAGTCTTTGATAAATAAATGTTAAAGTGTAAAGGGGGAACTAACAGTGGACAGCTTTAAGCAACTTAGCATTTATCATAATAAAAAGGAGGGAATTTGATTGTTCAAAACTATGAAAATTCTTTCTCTCTCATACGTTTTACTGTATTTAAACATTTCTAGTTTTCATCTGTTTTAATTAACTCATTTAATATTGAAAGTTTTCAACGTCATACCAGTTAGGTAAATGCATAATTATATATATGTTTTTACTCTGTTTCTTATTATTATTATTTTTCTTCTTCTTCTTCTTCCTGGGTACTTTTTTGTCCGGGAGTGATCTTGTAAACTACACATTCGACTTAGGTAAAACCTTTTTAGGGTCAGTAGGCATGTTATGTAGATTTGCGGAACAAAGGTTATTTTGCGCGCACGTGCTTGCAAGAGCGTGCACGTGCAACGTGTGAAATGACCAATATAATAGATATAGCCGTAACTTTTCTATTTTTGGATGAAATGCTTTGAAACTCATAATGTGATGATATATTAGTAGCATAGACAATATGACATGGTCAAAATAGCAAGATCTCACGCGCATGCACGTGCGCTTCACTCTGATTGGCTGAAACTTTAAAGTTCTCAATATCTTTCTTGATTTTTGACGAAATCCTTTGAAATTTTGAACATAGCCATGCATTAGGATATCCTACAACATGATATATAGCAATTATCATGAAAGCACGTGCATGCACGTGTGCTGCAATCTGATTGGCTTAAACTTTAAATAGCTATAACTCCCTTGATTTTCAACCAAACAGGATGGGATTTGGAACATAGATAGATATAATGGACTTCTACAAGACGGTATGGTCACCATGCACATGCATACACGTGCGTGTACGTGCGCTGCAATCTGATTGGCTGAAACTTTGAACAGCTATAACTCCCTTGGTTTTTAACCAAACGGGGTGGGATTTAGAACATAGATAGATGAAATGGACTTCTAGAAGAAGGTATGGTCACCATGCTCATGTATGCACGTGCGTGCACGTGAAATGAGTAAATTCAAAAATACACTTGAATGAGCGTATTTTTTAAAAATATTTTTGGGTTTAATACATTAATATTTAGTGTATTAAAATATATAGATTGTGTTGACAAGATGATATGGTCATTACGCACATGCATTCACATGCGCACGCGTGCAATGCTTAAGTTTTAATGAATTTGGTACACTTCTGGGTAAACGTTGTTAAAATCTCAAATGCATGGAGTTTGTCTTATTTAATGAAGCTTACAGGGAATATGGCACCAAAAGGGAGTTGGGGAGCGTTTGGGGAACATCTGTAACGGTCCCCGTTACAATTAGCACTAGTTATATATATGTTTTGAGTATAGCATAGACATTGAGACCGGGCGAAGGGCCAGGGGAGGGGGGGCTAAGCCCCCCACTTATTTTGGAAAGATATATAGGGTGAATTCACCATGAATCGGATACCCTTGTACTTCAACAAGTTCTAGCGATATCGCTATCGACGGAAAATTATCAAAGTGGAGTTTAACATTTAGTTTGTGATTAAAATATCAATTTGGGACACAATTATATGCCCTTTATTGAGAAAATATCCTCAAAAATCGAGTTTTTAGGAATAACTCAAAATTCACCATGGATCGGACATTGTTTACCATGCATAGGACAGACGGTATTTTGACCGGAAAAATATCATACCTTTATCACAGTGCTTTAAAATACTTGATATGGATATATTTAATTCATCTTTTATCTAAGAAATAACCCTCAACTTTAATTTAATCGACGATATTATTGCACAAATGTAGAACAATTCTAGAGGCCTCACTCCTCCTTAGAAATGCTTTAAAATGCTTATAGTGCCGTAATTCGCGCCTTTTTCTCGTGGTTTATAATACATGTACTCTGATTTGTATAAATAAATTGAGTAAAATTCTAGACGTCATATATCGATAACTTGTATTTTGACTGAAAATATAGAGTTTTTATTTTCTTTTTCCTAAAAAAAAAAACAGCTGGGTTTTGTATGTAAATGGTAGTGCTTACCTTAAATTGCATCGAAAAGTGTCCGATGCATGGTTAATTTGTGTCCGATGTACGGTGAAATTAGCATATTAGTTAAAACCAGCTCTAATAAGAATTAAACAAAGATTGAAGTGAAATTTCTTTATAATTTATGTAAAATTACCAATTCCTGACATAATTTACCACATACCGTGGAAGTCGAATTTAAAAGAACGATAACTCTAAATATTGCAAAATCATAAATTTCGGGTTATTCCCCTTTGATGATGTAAAATATGACGTAACTTCAAGGTCATTTGCGGGGTATTTTTATCACAACATGATAAACACAATCGGTATCATTAAAAACTTTAAATCTTGGTCTTTATGACAGAAACAAATAAATACACAGAACTCTTAAGTTGAAAGAGAGTTTATTGCCTAAAGTTGTCCGAAGCAAGGTATGTGTCCGATGCATGGTGAACTCACCCTACATCGTATAAGCATTGAAAATGCAGCTTACCACTTTTGGGTTTATTGCTCGCCTCCCCAATTTGTTACCGATACCTATGCATTGGAAAAATAAAGATTTGGACTGATGGCAGAACCCGTGCTCTTTTTAAAAACCCGTGCGAGCTAGGTGTCTTAGTTCTATTTGCCTCGAACTTTCGGTTACCACTTTTGGGTTTATTGGGTTAGTTTGCATTGAAAAATAAAGATTTGGAATAAATCAGTTCTTTTTGAGGTTAGGGTTAGGGTTAGTTTGTTGAAAGATAGATAAATAAAATCTTTCCATTACTAAATTAAACTATGATTTTTTTTTCAAAGTGCGTTAAGGGTCTCCATGGTAAGATATATTGATGTTAACTCTTAACGCACTTTGAAATTTTTTTTTCAAAGTGCGTTGAGTTGGTCCAAAATTTAACGCAATTTGAAAAAATTTTTCAAACTGCGTTGATTTTGTCCCCAATTTTAACGCACTTTGAAAAAAAAATTCAAAGTGCGTTGCCACAATGCCCCTGTATGGCATTTAATGGCGAGTGTTGCATGGCGAATCTTTTCTCAAATGCATCGCCTTGTCAAACACACCTGTGAAATATGGAAACCCTAACGTTAGTTCTAACTGCTCAAGAGTTACGTCCTCCAAGGTTAAAGTTTTTAAAAAATTGTGGGTCAAACTCTTAGATCAAGGGCTAAAGCTCAGAAATATTTAGAGCCACTGAAAGGTCTTGTCACAATGAATCACTACACAATGTGAAGCATGAAAGCTCTAGCTCCAAATGTTCAAATGTTATAACCAAGGTTAAAGTGTCACCATGTATAGGGATACACGTGGGGTTTCGGTTAAGTAACATATGGGGTTTCAACTCCGAAGCGGTGATTTTTTGCATTTAGAAAATATATTTGTAAAATTCCGTTGCTAACGAAGTCTTCGGGGCCAAATGACATGCGCACGGGTTGTAAGAATGTATATGTACCTTCCAATTTAGTGCAATAGGCGGGTTGAAAGCGTTACGGATTCTGCAAACACTTCTGGACAGTTCAGTTGGCTGGGAAAAGTTGTGGTGTCGCTGACATTCATTGCTCTATAATTTTCAAAAGCGGACCTTTATAGCTCATTTTAAGAATGATAGATAAAGATTGATATAAAAACAATCCATGGAAACTTTTTTCATCTTTTGCAGTCTCTATTTCTGTAAGAAATATAAACTTTTGTGGCCAAATTCTAATGTGCCTAACGGGGTTTCAAGGTTTGTTAACATAGGGGGTTTCAACTCAAAGGCTTTTTCTAAGTTTTAATCTTCTGGATTCCATGTTCATTCATCACGAAGCAAAAAAGTGAATGGCCATATGGAAGACAAAAGATTTGTTTTTCACCGGTGAGCAAAGATTTTTAAGCAACTCAAATTCTTATTTTTTGATATTATCGGTCCTATAAGCTTGCCAAAAATCCAAAAATAAGAATCCAGTGCTTACATTTAGGCCTTCCATCTCTAGTTTTATCTCTACATAATTGTAAATTTCATTATACATGAACGAGGGGTTATCAAAAAGTTCGTGGACTGAGTCTTACTCTATAAAATTTGTATTATATAGTCTGTGCTTTCAAAATTTTTATAGAACATAAAACAACAAAAAATAAAGAAATGTTGAAAATTTTAGCTTGATGCGTTCATTATTTGCCAAACTATAATAAAATAAAATCGACATTATATGATCACCCGGCGCTGTCGCCGTTTATTTTCATGACGTCCGATAACGTCATTGTTTTTTCAATGTGCGCTTCTTCTACCTCATACACTTTTTTGATGAGATTCCCTGGAGCTGAGTAAGGATTTAAACCCGCCTTGTTTATATGACTTTACAATGTCATGAACAGTGGCCATGGCCTTCAATGAATATAATTTTCCAAATGAATTTTTATATTGGGAGAGATCCGCGCTTGATTGTGCCGGAATATTTTGCTTTTAGGAGTTCAATATCTACAACACACGATCAACGTCATTTTTTGACGTGATTGATTTTTCACACCTTGATTAGCAAATCGGCTTTATCTGTGTATCCCTTTTGTCTCCGAATCTATTTTGACATTAAAAGACAAGTACACTGGATGCATATTATTTCCATCTAGCCAGTTTCAACATATTTTAGGTCTATACCAGTTTTTTCAGGGACAAAACTTTATAGAATGTTAGAAACGGAAACCCCTCCCCCCTTTTGACGTCATTTTCAAGGCCTCATTTGTTTGGATATTCCATGTAAAATTTACGATAAAATTTCATAGAACTTCCAGAATGAAGTGAAAATTTCATATTTCATGGAACAATTGTGTCCCCACACATATCTGAATTAACGGGAATTTCGGATGTCAAATGATCATCTCAAAACACATAGGTCGCAAAAACGTCATTTTCGAGGTTGCGCTGCCTAAACACACATTTGCTTACAAAAATATTACTGATTTATTAAAAAAATAAAATTCATGATTTATGGTTTATTCTTTAAATAGAAAAGATGATGCTAACTAGATATTTTAAAATTCATTGATGTACCTAAAGCAGTTTTAATTTTATGACGCTAGTCCACGAACTTTTTGATAACCCCTCGTACTTGGATTTAGCGCATGTCAGACCTGACGTACTTTTAAAGCTGTCTGTGACATTGAATGATAAGTGCAAGTGGGGGGGGGGGGGTTTACAAATGTTATAGTTTTATGATAAATTATTCCATTGATTTTATATAATATGAGTTAAAACAATACACATTTTAGCATTTCAAGAGTATTGAAAATGCATATAATTCCTACTATATATGCATTATTCTGCTCAGTAATAAGGTTTGGTGTGTTTGATAGAATATTGAATGACATTATATAAAAATTCCAATGGATTTCAAAAAGAAAAGAAATAATTTGAATGTAAAAATATACAAACATGAATACTCGCTTTAATCTTTATCGGATACATATCAAATCTATCTAGGATGTCATTTATGTATAACTGTTCAGTGGGCGAAACATTAAATTTTGTCAAAATAGAATTCAAATAAACGATTGCGTTCAATTTTTCCCGAAAATCCGAAGGCTGTTATAAGTCCCATATTGAATGTAGGATAAAAGTTCTGCGACCGGAAATTTAATAACACTGTACATGTATCTAAAATTATGGAACGAACTTCCTTTGCACATTAATCAATCAAAATCTATTGATGTTTTCAAAAACAACTTTAAAAAATACTTCTTTAGGAACTTATATATACTTTTAATCATTGCTCTCCATGTATCATGGTTTTTTTCAAGCATTCTGGAGATGACAGTTTACGTAGACCAATTTGAAGAGGCAAGGAACATTACACAAAGACCTACATTTAACAAAAATAAAAATCAAATCAATTCCATCCCATGGACATGCAGAGTGGTTCACAGAAAATCTAATTCAGGAGAAGGGACATAAATCCCTTGATTGTGATCATCAGAAGTTGTCCTCAAAAGGCCCTGTCACACCAAGCTGCGTTCACACGGAGTCATTACGGCGTTGTTAAATTTTTAAAATCGCCGTGGAATCGCAGGAAAACTGCACAAATTTCTGTAAAATTTTCATAATATGAAGATGTCACGGCGTCCCTACGGCGACGGTCGCGATCCTACGGCGATCTCACGGCGTTCTACTGCGTTCACACGGAGATCTCTCGGCGATTGACTGCGCTTCCGCGGAGTTTTCACGGCGCGTTATGAGTTTTCACCTCGTGTTCACGGCGTTCTCACTGCGCTGGCTGCGTTCACAATACGTTCACAATGTGTTCTATACTCATTGACTTAAATTCAGAAGGCATGGAAAACATTTTTGTTTAAAGATTCAAGTTACACGATGAAAAGACTTCTAATCATGCCAAGAAATATTCTTATTACTTAAAAATGTTCTATTTACATAATTTAGTACTTAATTATTAATAGTTTTATGATTAAAATCCCTTTTTAAAAATTTTTATCGGATCAGATGTGTTGTTAGATTTTCTTTGATTTTATTATGAATGTAAAAAAATAAACACACTGAAAAGTTCTCTACAAAGTTTAAGTGAAACAACAGAACAAGTTCTGATGTAATTTTCTCTTCCATTTTTGTTTTCACTTAAATGCTCCTTGTGCAACAAATACGTTGGAATTATTGCTGAACAAATATGATCCCATTGCTCTTGTTTTGTGAGCTGGCTGACAACGCCCTAACAACGCCGTGAAAGCGCATTGTGATCGCCAACGGACGCTGTAGAAACGCCATGGGAGCGCAATGATCGCAGTGACAACTCCGTGCTGTCGCCGTGTAATCGCAGTCCAAAAAATCACAAGACGATAAATCTCATTAGAAGCGCCGTAAAAACGCGATAGAAACGCAGTGACATCTTCAAGGACTCCGCGACATCTCCGTGAGGTCTCCGTGGAAGCGCAGTCCACTATCACTGCGTTCGTGCCGCGATCATGTGCGTCTTCACGGCGTTAGTACAGAGTACCCACTACGTTGTTGGAGATCTCACCGCGCTGCTACGGCGATCATACTACGTTTCTACAGCGTTTTTATCAGACCGCGATCACACGGCGCGTACTTTGTGCATGCCCAAAGTGATCGCCGTCCCCTGGCGTTCTAGGAGACCCTACGCGACCCTATGGCGTTCAGTGGAGATCTCGCCGCGTTGTCACGGCGCTGTAGGAGACTCCACTGCGATCACCTCGGCGTTTTGCATTTTTTGACGACGCCGTGCAGTCGCCGTGAGGACACAGCCCCGGTGTGACAGGGGTTTAACAGGATAGCTAGTGCTTTAGTAAGAGAAACAAAAAAAAAAACTTTCAAAACAATATCAGTTCAATGATTCGAAGAGTGGTACTTTCAGCAGTTTCCGTGAACGTAATATTGGATCTCTGGACGTTGTAGAGGATGTCACGATACATCTGGGATATGCACATAGATAAGACGTATACGTTACCTTGTGTTGATGACTCAGTCGCAATTAGTGAAATTGTGATGCCAGTCGTGAAAGGTTGTCTGGGTGACAAAACTAGTAGCTGTTAGTGTACTTCTAGTTTAGTGAATTCAGTGGTGTTGTAAAGGTTAGAAATCGACGAGGAACGTTTTAAAAATATCATATAAATACATGTACTTAATAAAAGAAGAAATGTGACCTTTTTAAAACGTGCTAATTTCAACGATTTCTTTTTATTTTAGCGCCAGTGGTTTACACTGTGGTCATGAAAACATTTATACAGACGGAAAATTATGTACAGAATCAGCAGCTAATACCTACATACATGTACGTATAATGCATGCTCTCTCTCTCTCTCTCCTTTTCAGTCGCGCTCTATTGACTAAGATTGATCACGTGATCTGACCTTGCATTCGTCACACTGAGATTTGATTTCAATCGAATAGCAGTGTTTTGCATTTTGCTTCTGCAAAAAGCCTTCCAAACGATTTATCAAAGCGTTCTTTCATCATCGAAGTCACAGAAGAAGATAACTTCAGTCTGAGGTAAGTTTGTTTCTGCAGAAATCGTTAATTTTTTAACATAATACAACATTTTTTTTTGACAACGTGAACATTAGTGAGTACTCGATTGTTCACGCCGGCCGCCATTTCATGTCACTGTCCAATAATAGACACACATTCTGATTCAGGTATATGGATATTTGTTTACATTATTACCAAGCATTGTGAATTTTTAACATATTTATTAGTTTTGTGTTAATTGTAACAGTTTGAATAAAAGGTGCAATTATAGCGGGAAACGTCTTCATGCATAAGTACTGCGCATGCTCCTGGGCATGTTGGGAGGTATCTGGAAATTTTCTTCCACTCGAACTAAATTTCAGATGTCTAAAACGTGTTCATGTAATATTTAACCAATGCTTATTAATGACCAATAATAACAAAAGTCGTCATTGCCCTTGTAGTGGCCTGCTTAGTTATTCAAGAGTTGCTTTTCCAGGCGTGCATCAAGGATTTTTTTTTACCAGGAGGTCAACCCCTTTCAAAGAAATATTCTTGACAAGCGAAAAAAAAAAAAAAAAAGAAAAAAAAGAAAAAAAAAAAGAATGTTCAAGTTTACTATTGCAAATGTAAAAAAGGGGGGCTGGATTTTCCAGAGGGGATCAAAGGTTTCTTTCACTTTTGGTGCAGTTGAATTGGCATGGCATGTACATTTAATAACTCTGCAAATTGCAGGTGTGTCCTATCAGGGAGGAGGGGAGCTATGAAAAATTATTAAAACTTACATTATAAAACTCTGAAAAAGCAATAATGATAATATTAATATTTTAAGATAAAAACAAAATTTAAGAAAAAAGGAAAATAGTCCAGATTTTGAAAATCTTAGATTAGGTGAAGTATTGATTTACATTTTCAACAGTATACAGTACAGGCAACGCGGATCCCGTATTAGACCGCGTCCCCTCCGCGGTGTATTAATCCTTTCCGCGTTACACCGTCGCGGGTTTTGATCGCGGTGCTACCTGAGACCATGTTTACACCGCGGCGGGGCCCGCTACCGTTATTCTTCAGCTTAGATGTTCTTACCTGTAAAGTATTGTCGATTTGTAATCGTATCGAAATGAGGCAGGGGGGGGGGGGGGATTACGACCACATTAATATTAATAGATTTATACCATTACATGGATTTTTTAAAAATTCATTTTTAAGTTTTATCAAATTGTTTAATAAAAAACATCTTTCTTTTTTTTTTTTTTTTTTTTTACCAATATAGGCACGCAAAATTAATTAATTAAAAAACACGTCTGTTAACAGTAAAACATGTACAGTATAGGATGAAATAAAGTCGAATAATTTATCGAATATATTAACTTTAAAGTTTATTTTCAAAATCAATAATGCCACCCCAAATGATCTTCAAATTGCTAAAAGGGTATAATTAAAATTTAAAGAATGCCATGATATCGCTTCTCTTTATATGCACTGTAATCCGGTGTTCACAATTAGCCCGTGCAGTTGCAGTTACATGTAGCTATGTGTTTATTTATCTGCGAGATTATATCAGTCATTTGGTTTCATTTAGAAAAGTACCGTTACTTCTGTATACATGTCTGTTATAAATAATAGCATGAAAAGCGATGATAGATAGTGATACATTTTAACAAAACACGCCTAAGTGTAGGAATACCGTTGCTCCATTATTATGCGCTACACTGTAAGACTAATAACTAAATATCGACGATTTTTTTTTTGGGGGGGGGGGGGGGTCTTGTTAATAAAATAATAACAGGTATTTCTATTCAGAATATCAATAATATCATAGCTAGTATTTGAATGTATTTCTATTTTCTGCTCTTTTCGAAAATTACTAAAATCATGTTTATGAACATAAACAAATTTCAGATTTCTCCGGTTCAAATAAAACACAAACACAATTATGGGCCCTTAAAATATTTGAACACATAACACAGAAATTAACTTATTTTAATCAGCAAGTTGCCATGCTTTAAGTTTTCAGATGTCTGTGTAACCGTTCCGTTTTCCTCAGGTAAGTTTGGTGTGGAGTGGAGCTTACTCGAAGCGGATGAGAAGCCCCGAGGGAACGACGCTGTCTAGTGTACATACTACCTATATACACAGGATGTTACCTGCGTGTATTACCTGTATGCGTTTTCCTGCGACATTGTAAAACGAAGCCGTTTTTTTTTTTTCATGTGTAGCTAATGCATGTTTTTGTTGCAGACAGAATCCTTTTTAAATTTTTTGTTTCAAATAAATATTTTCAATAATTCGACAATGTTAATATACTGTGTTTTTCTTAATCAAATTTTATAACAAAAATACATTTTATTTTACCACCAAAATCTGTCGTTGTAATCTGGCGACAAAAAGGGAAGTAATTCACATTAAATGTCATGTACATATGCTAAACGAAAGAAGAAAGTGGATCATAAACAAGTCTCTCGATAAATAACAATAAAACTTAGACAAATTCGACAAATGGTCAATAAACTAATAAATCGGGATAAATAATAATGAAACAATGAATCAAATGTGTTGTTGAATGGTTAGACAATGATGTGCACATCCAGCGAGCGTTACCCAAGGTATACTATAAGACAGGTGTGAAACCCCCAGGGCATGTCGTTTCCTGCTCAGGCACTGCTAATCCCTATACACAGGAAATGATCGCGGCTAATACTTAATACACAAAGAAACAGAATTTGTCAAAGAAAACAAAAATATATGAATTTTTGCATTGAATATTTATTAATATAAACTATAATTTCATCTGTGAAGTTTATCATTACACCTGCATATACTATCTTATCTATTGAACACGAAAATCGAGAAATATTAAAATTAAAAAGAAAGACATTGTATTAAAAAGTAAAACATGTTAATGTGAAGGTGAAAAACGATATTTTTTCTTGATCTCTTGTATAAAGTTCACGTGCTCAAAGTTAACTCTCGTCATCGAATGCTTTCCGGTCATTTGACAATTTGAGAAAAATGCCTGCACATTTATATAAAAGAGGAAAATACATAAAAGAAAATTAATTAATTAAATTAAATTAATTTGGGAACAGAACATAAACGATGAGAAATAAAGAAGAATAGAACTTTTTCTTGATATCTTGGATAAAGAAAATTTAAGTTCACGTGCCCACTACATGTAACTGCAAATGCTCGTCATCGGATGTTTTCCGGTAATTTGACACTTTAAGAAAAATCGTGTACATTTTATATACAATAAATCAAAATTAATTAATACACAATATGAAGATGTACATTTTTTAAAAGATGTACATCTTTTTTTTTCAAATGAATGCTGAAAATCGTTCATCGAAACTTAAACAGTCTGAGTTCAACATTTATTACAGTTTGCATATAATATGAAGATTAAACAAAAACTAATTAAAATTTCTAGTATTTAATTTTGTTTCTTGATAGATTCTTAATAACACAAAATAATTAACCAATTGCAAAGACGTAACAATTTAATAAAATTTTCTATTCAATTTCAAAGATTGATATGTAATTTTAGAAACAAAAATAAACTTATTATTTCTTAGTTTAAATTCTATTCATAGCAAAATTTATTAATAAACACACGTTTTTTTTTTTTTGTTTGTTTGTTTGTTTGTTTGTTTGTTTTTTTTTTGTTACAGGGAAAATTCGCAAATTACAATTCGGGGAGATAACTCCCGTTTGTTTACGATACTAATTGTCAGTAATTGATCGATGATTTAACCGCGGCGGGGACAGGTAAGTGATGAATTTCCCGCGGAGGGAACGCGGTTTACCTGTCTACCTGGCCAAATACCGCGTTGTGATTATACCGCGGCGGGGACGCGGGAAATACGGGATCCGCGTTGCCTGTACTGTATATACTAGTATATCCGGTAGTTCTAGTAGCTTAAAAATTTTTTTTGTTATGGATGTCAAACATTGTATGCTGATACCTATTGATGAGAGCCACTGGACTAGCTGCAGATCTGAAGCGTTATGGTTTTATATATTAGTCTTTGACCATAACGCTACAGATCCCATAATGCAAAAAAGGTGCAATTTACGGTGCAATATTTTTTACGAGTTTTGGGGAGAATTCCTCCACATCGGTCAATTAAATATCTTTCACTCCCTAATTATATACACATTATTTAACAAAATCTGTATATTTTATCCATCTACAAACCCTCTTTTTAGTTATCTTTAAATGTGATAAACTCGCTTGATTAAATTTCTTTGCTAGATTGCTGAAAATTCACTTCAAGCAAGTTTATTGTCTGTTAAGACAACTATAAATGATTGGGAGGTGAATAAAATATGCATATTGGCTACAAAATGTGTCTAGAATTAGGGAGTGAAAGGTAGTTGATTGACCAATGCTAAAAAGTGGAGAAATTCTCTCCAAAAGTGCGCAAAAAATATTACTCCATAAATTGCACTTTTTTTGCATTACCATATCTGCAGCTACCACTGGACAACCCCTTGATATTACTTTTCTTAAATTTAGATATTTGTCTGAACTTGTTTATTTTTAGCTCTACTGGTCAGAGACCAGAAGAGCTTATGCGATAGTAATGCGTCCGTCGTCCATCTGTCTGTCTGTCTGTCTGTCTGTCCGTCTGTAAACAATTTTTCAAAATGCTACTCCTCCTACAGTTTTAATCTGATTTCAATATAACTTGGTACACAAGTAGACTACACTAAGATACATAATTCTGTTTATCGGTTTGTGATTTCGATGAACGGTGTTGCCGTGGTTACTAAAAATAGAAATTTCTGTGAAATTCTTTCAAAATGCTACTTCTCCTACAGTTTTGGTCTGATTTCAATATAACTTGGCACACAAGTAGACTGCACTAAGATACATAATTCTGTATATCGGTTTTTGATTTCGATGAACAGTGTTGCTGTTGTTACTAAAAATAGAAATTTCTGTGAAATTCTTTCAAAATGCTACTCCTCCTACAGTTTTGGTCTGATTTCAATATAACTTGGCACGCAAGTAGACTACACTAAGGTACATAATTCTGTGTATAGTTTTTCACTTCAATGAACGGTGTTGCCACGGTTACTAAAAATAGAAATTTCTGTGAAATTCTTTCAAAATGCTACTCCTCCTACGGTTTTGGTCTGATTTCAATATAACTTGACACACAAGTAGAACACACTAAGGTACATAAATCTATTTATCAGTTTTTGATTTTAATGAACGGCGTTGATGTGCTTCTAAAAAAAGAAATTTCTGTGAAATTCTTTCAAAATGCTACTCCTCCTACAGTTTTGGTCTGATTTCAATGTAACTTGGCACACAAGTAGACTACACTAAGATACATAATTCTATTTATCGGTTTTTGATTTCGATGAACGGTGTTGCTGTGGTTACTAAAAATAGAAATCTTTATGTGAAATTATTTCAAAATGCTACACCTCCTACAGTTTTGGTCTGATTTCAATATAACTTGGCACGCAAGTAGACTACACTAAGGTACATAATTCTATGTATAGTTTTTCACTTCAATGAACGGTGTTGCCACGGTTACTAAAAATAGAAATTTCTGTTTAATACTCTCAAAATGCTACTCCAAATACAGTTTTAATCTGATTATAATGTAATGTGGCATGCAAGTAGACTACACTAAAACATAAAGAGACTTAATCAAGGATCATTTTTCTATTAATTGCTGTTGAAAAGTTTCAGTTCCCAACTGCCTAAGTACTTTTCTCTTCTTTTGCTATAAGTACAAACCAGTAGATCTTCAGTCTCGACAGAGACTTCTGGTTTTTAACCTGTCTTTAATCTTCCTTTTGCAACAATCTTGCTTAGTTGGATTAGAAAATCTATTTCAAAGAAACTGTAATGAAGATATTTTCATCAAACTTCACACTTTTATGAATGCATAAAAATAAACTGGTAAACTGGTGAGAGCTATGAAAACCTGTAATAATTTTTGCCTTTTATCTTCCTTAATTATGAGACCCTGACCTCACAATTATTATTCAAACATATCTCTTCACTTTAAGAGATCTCTCTTTACCTTGGAAAGATATCTCCAAAAGTAAAAGAGATATCTCTCTAGGTGACAGAGGTATAATGTCACTTTAGTGTAATCAGATATATATCTCTTTTCATGAAAGAGATATCTCTCAAGGAGAAAGAGGAATCTGTTCATGTGAAAGAGATATCTCTCTTATCAAAAGAGATGTCTCTCTAAGTATAAGAGATAGCTCTGTAACTTAAGGTTTAAGTTGAGAGATATCTCATTTTTATACCCCCCGCAAATGAAGTTTGGGGGGGTATATAGGAATCACCTTGTCCGTCTGTCCATCTGTGTCTGTCTAGCTGTCCGTCTGTCTGCAATCATGTCCGGTCCATATCTTTCTTACGGAGGGACATTGGAACCTACTACTCCACACAAAGATTGCCCATGACCCAAGGGTGTGTCAAGACCTTGATCAAGGTCATTTGGGGAACTTCAAGGTCACTGAAAGAAAAATTTCATAATTCTTGTCCGGCCCATATCTTTCTTATGGATAAACTTGGTAGATTCTCATTTTACACAAAGATTGCCCACGACCCAAGGGTGTGTCAGGACCTTGACCTAAGGTCATTTGGGGTAGTTCAAGGTCACTGAAAGAAAAATTTCCTAATTCCTGTTTGATACATATCTTTCTTATGGAAAAACTTACTTCTGAAAAACCCAGCAGGGGGTATTTTGTCCCGTTTAAACAGTTCTAGTTTTAAAAGAGATATCTCTCTAAATTGAGAGATAATTTCTGTATAGCAATTAAAAGGGCTTGCCATAACATTTTTGACCAAACTTTGTACAAAGCATCCTTATATTAAAGGAAGTTTAAATTGTTAATGTGAAGGACCAAGTCCCTTTCCAAGGGAGATAATCAAAAAAAGACAAAAATAGGATGGGGTCATTAAAAAATCTTCCTCTCATGAGCAATGTGGCCCATGGGCCTCTCGTGAAAGGCAAGTCAGGGACAGTTTTGGTCTTATTGCAATCTTTCCACATAAAAGAGACTAAATAAAGGATCATTTTTCTTTTTATAATTTTATTGCTTTTGCAAAGTTTCAAGTCAACTGCTACTTTTCTCTTCCTTTGTTTTACATGTAAATACAAACCTGTAGAACTACAGTCTAGACAGAGACTTCTGGTTATGTTCTTCACTAGAAGTGTGGAATCAAAGTAAAACTATGCAAGTTTGATGTTACATATACTTATAATATTAAGAACCAGGAACAGGCACTTTTCCTTTGTGATGAATTAAATAACTTTATTTAAGTTTTAAAATATTTTAAAGCAGTTGGGAATGAAAACTGGTAAGCATCAATTCATCATAAACCAGTTTGCTATAACGGTGTTTCGATCACTGTATTTTGAGTTTCAAGAAATTCATTTTTTTTTTTAAATGAAGATTTTATTTTTATAGAATGGAGCCTAGACGATCTACACGAGTTCGACAGCGCCCCCAGTGGTTCGCCGACTACGTCGTGGACTTTCCTGTAAGTGATAATTTAAAAGATTTATGTGTAACAAATTTTATTTAAGAAGTAGGGGGGAGGGGCATAGAAGTGAATTTAAGTGTTGTTTGTGATTTACACCCCCCTCTCTGAATGCAAAATTTGATAAAACTTTTTATCGGAAGATTGATTGAATTTTGTAGTTATCCCACCTCTTTCTTTATTTTCTACTGGATTATAAAAGTCTTTGTTTTTCATCAAATTTCAGAAGAATATTGGGAGGATTATACTGTAAAATATATCACATATTTTTGAGGGATCAAATTTTCGTGCTTTGAGGAAAATCTTATTTCATGGGGATTTGATTTCGTGTTTGAAGAATTGTTGACATCTTACATACCGTATAAGTAGAAATTTTAGTGAGGATTTAATTTTGGCATTATTAGCGAAGGTGCTGAGATCGCTAAAATTTAATATCGCTAAAAATTAATTGCATTTTACTTCTTATAACTTCTTTAACGTGCATTTTAAAATCGATAAAATTACATCTCGCTAAAAATGAATTACCAATTTTTCAGGACAAATCGTTAAATTTGCGTCTCGCTAAAATTTCCACTTATACGGTATATATTGGTGGACATTGTCTGTTCATACCTTGAAAACAACGAAAATTAAACCCCCTCCCCCCCTCCCACCACCACCACCACCAAAATTTGTGAATGCACAGTATATGATTTAAATATGCATTTAGCTTATTTTAGGAATTGCTTCATTTCAGGTAGAAGAAATATATTTAAAGATCCCCAGCACTAATACACTTTTTTCACACTAAGGTTCAAGTTCCTTTAAAATATAAATGGAACTCTGAATTCAAGTCTAAGTTAAGTAGTATGTTTATGTACGTGACCTTGTATGATCGGTAAATCTTTTTAAGCACTGCTTTTCTAAAAAAAAAAAAACCCACGAATTTGATAATGTTTAGCTCACCTCGACTAAGTTGCCCTAGCTTCGGCGTCCTTGTTTTAAATGTTGTAAGCCTTGGCATCCCAGTTAAAGTTTTAGGAGCAGGTCCATTCCCAAGTACTGTTAACTCTACCTGGACCAAAATTTAGCCTACATTTTCAGATGAGTGACAGGTTAAATTTTTAGGAGCAGGTCCGTTTCCAATGAAAAAGTAACTATTGCCCCTACCTGAATGATTTAAACTTGCAGGGATGATGCTTGTGACCTAGATCCAACAAGTATAATCTTAAGTCAAATTGAATATTCTATTGAGATATATCCAGAAAGCCATTAAAAACTTCAATGGTACGTAATTTGTAATTTGCAAAAAGCATTAGAACCTCTTCATTTAGCAAGAGTAAATATATTCAAGTAAGTAAACTTATTTTTTTTATGTTGAGTGGGTTGATCTAAGAATCATACCAAAATATTGCTAGGGAGTGTAACATTGAACAATTAATTCTCAGAGACACCAAGGGGCCTTAGGATTCGTCTACAAACACATTTTTAGCTCACCTCAACGAAGTTGGGGGGAGCTTATGTGATACCCTTGGCGTCGGCGTCGGTGTCGGCGTCGGCATCCCAGGTTAAGGTTAAGTTTTTTGGAGCAGTTTTAATTTTAATTACTTCTGTGTCCTATACTGATTAGACATGCATGGAAGATGGTTTTAGTGTGTTTTATTGTACCAGACAAAGTTTCAGATGCTGCAATTTCAGCAAAGGAATTACCAGGTTAATGTTTTTGGAGCAGGTTAACATTTTTGGTGCAGTTTTTGGTGTGGGTTTCATTTCCAAGTAACTATAAGCCCTATGTTGAGTGACCAAACTTGCATGGAAGATACATCTAAGGATGCATACTACCGGGCTTGCTTCGGATGCTGAATCTGACCTACATTTTCCGGTTGAGTGAACAGGTTAAAGTTTTTGGTGCAGGTTTCATTTCCAAGTAACTATAAGCCCTATGTTGACCAAACTTGCATGGAAGATACATCTAAGGATGCATACTACCGGGCTTGCTTCGGATGCTGAATCTGACCTACATTTTCCGGTTGAGTGAACAGGTTAAAGTTTTTGGTGTAGGTTTCATTTCCAAGTAACTATAAGCCCTATGTTGACCAAACTTGCATGGATGATACATCTAAGGATGCATACTACCGGGCTTGCTTTGGATGCTGAATCTGACCTACATTTTCCAGTTGAGTGAACAGGTTAAAGTTTTTGGTGCAGGTTTCATTTCCAAGTAACTATAAGCCCTATGTTGACCAAACTTGCATGGATGATACATCTAAGGATGCATACTACTGGGCTTGCTTCGGATGCTGAATCTGACCTACATTTTCCAGTTGAGCAAACAGGTTAATGTTTTTGGTGCAGGTTTCATTTCCAAGGAACTATGAATTCTTTGACCAATCTTGCATAGATGATACATCTAAGGATGCATACTTCCAGGCTTGCTTCGGATGCTGAATCTGACCTACTTTTTGTGGATGAGTGAAAATGTTAGTTTTGATGCATGTTTCATTTCCAATAAACTATGAGCCCTACAATGAGCAAACTTGCATGGATGATACATCTAAGGATGCACACTAATAGACTTGCTTCGGATGCTGAATTGGACATACATTTTTCAGATAATAGACAAGGTAAAAGTTATGGTTGCAGGTCTATTACCAGAAACTATAAAGCTTATATAACATTGTATAAACCAAACTTGCACAAATGCTGCATCAAGAGATGAAAACTCTCAAATTTGCTTCAGATGCTGGATTTTCATTACATTTTCATGAAGAAGAAGTACAGGTAACTCTTGATGGCTCGAACTTCGATCTCTCGAAGTTCTTGATCGCTCGAAGTGAGTCTCCGGTCCCGAATTTTTTCCCTATATAACTAAGCAAATTTACTCTTGATTTCTCGAACTCTTGATCTCTCGAAACCCTTGATCTCTCGAAGTAAAATTGCAGTCCCACTTTGCATATTCTATTGAAATTCACCCTTGATACCTCGAAGTGGCTTTGTGTATACAAAGTTACATAATTAGCAACTTTACCTGGACATTTAATGACCCCAGGCAGAAGACGCGGGTCTCGTGAAACGGGATGTTTATTCAGGTGACACTTATTCTGCAAGGTGATAATTGATTTATAATTAATCTTATGGTGCCTGTATGATATCAAAAAAATTATCATCGTCTGTATTACGATAATTCAGAAACGTAGTGTCGCTGAGAAATTGCAATTGCAGACTACGAGACGAAACAATTCATGAATTAAATTTTTATTTCGAATCAGTTTCAAAGTTCAACGAAATATGAAAATTCAGAAGCAGCCTCGCTGTCAATATGTCAACTTTTTTTTTGGACAAATACATACAGAATTTCGTTCAATGCACATGTTTGGAAAAGTCACAATGCTATGTACCACGTGACGCTGGTCTATGCCGTTTTCATATAACGAATGACTAGAATGATATCCGTATGATAAAAAAAATAATAAAAACACGAACTGACGATGTACATTTTTTGCTTTACTCAGTTTAATAAATATTCACTTAAAATACGAAAACATTACATATCGTTGTTTTGTAAAAACCACGTGTAAAAGGTAAGAACTGCATGAAAATCATTACATCCGGTATGACTAATTTTAAAACCTGTCAAACAAACCCGGAAAAATCCAGACTCTTGAAAACTCGAACTCTTGATCTCTCGAAGTTTTTCCTCGGTCCCGCGGACTTCGAGGTTTCGAGAGTTACCTGTAGTTTGAATTTTTTATGTAGGTCTATTTCAAAGTATCAGATCAAAATTGCTTTTAAAAATATTTTCATTTTTGGAATGTATACTTTTTGTTGGTTAATTGTGTGACTTTGCCTTACTTAAAGACAAGGTGAGCTCTGTAATCTCTGATTACCTATGTTTACAGAAACAGTATGCATGCAGTCAAAACATGGGCAGCGATTTTTTTCCACCTATTGGGAAAGGGTCCAGTACCGGCTCAATTGGAAAAATAACATCGAAGAAAAACAAGGGAGAATTTTCTCTTATTTATATGCAAATGCAACGTACAAGGGTTGATCCAAAAGTAATATGTCACAACTTTGATAAAATTGCTATATTGACCTAAAACAAATTAATTATACATGATGAAAGATTTATTTATTTCAAATCAGACCTGAAAAGTTCAAAGGAATATGATGTATACTTTCCCAAATATCGGATTTTAAGCAATGTGCGTTTATGGTAGTCGCTGCACCTAAATATAACGTCAGTTGACGGATACGCATCGTCATACTTTTAAGCATTTCCCCATCGTTTCATTAAAAAATATTCGTGATTCGCGAACACTTTCACCAATTCCACTTTCTTTAAGAATTCTTAGTACCATTATACACTCACTCGTTTTCATAATTATAATTAAGCCCTCTGTCAATTTTTTTTTTTTTGAAAAGTAGCATAAGGCAACTTTAAAAATTCACATGTCACTCTATCCGTCTGTGTGTTTTGACAACGTCAGACACAATTGAACTTTTCTGTCCGATCTCCTATCTTTCGGTCTTTTAGTCCTCTGCTGATCATTCAATGATCCATCATCCGCCCCAAAATGCTGAAACCATCTATAAAGAAGTCTTTTATTTACATTCTTTATTCTGTGAGTTTAATTAAATAACGAAACTGTTGCTAGTGATGATTCCCATATTTTGAAGAAAAAATGTATTACAACTTGTCGAGCTGTTTTTTTCCCATTTCGACAAGTACTTTGTTCAATTCAGAGAGTAAAACAAGTGTTTATGATCACAAATACCAATGTCTTATTCAATTTTCAATTAAAGACTAGAAAATGACTTGAATTGTGTCTTGTTAAAAAAAATGAGAGATTTGGTGCTTTTTTAGAATCGTTTAAATGTGTTTTTATTTTTCATTCTGAGAAACAATACACTTAATTTAAAAAGTGACGTTCAGTTGTGACGCGGCGACACCCCCTTTGCAGTATGTTTTAAACATCTATAAAATAAATTTAGGTAAACATTATTAGATGAAAAATTCAATGTTTATTGGATTTGTATTTGTGCATCATTTGGTATATTGTATTTGATAATATGACGCCAAATGTAAACGCTCCCAAACTCCCTTTTGGTGCCATATTCCCTGTTATCTCTATTAAATTAGAAATACTTTATGGAATTTAGACTTAATCAAGGTCTTCCAAGAAAAATACAAAATATATTTAAATAATAGGCATTGCACGCGTGTTCATGTGCGTAACGACCATATTATCTTGTCTACACTATCTAAAATTTTAATAATATCAAAGCATTTAATCCAAAAGTATTAAAAAATGCACTCATTCGAGTGTATTTTTTATTTTATTCATTTCACGTGCACGCACGTGCAAGCACGTGCATAATGACTACACCTTCTTGTAGGAGTCCCTTATATTTATCCAAGTTCTAAATCCCATCCTGTTTGGTTGAAAAACAAGAGAGTTATAGCCATTTGAAGTTTCAGCTAATCAGATTGCAGCACACGTGCATGCGCGTGATTTCATGAATATTTTCTATATCATATTTTAGGATATCGTAATGCATGAC